>NW_020884889.1:7436834-7721007 GCF_003945725.1 Corapipo altera | reverse complement strand
CTCTCCTACTGATAAAATCCCTCAGGAGCTCCTGTTGGCAAAGGAAAGAGAGGCAGATGGCGCTATCCAGCACGCAGAATCTCGGGGTTTAAACAGAATTTAAAGCGGTAGGGGGTAACAGCATGCAGTGTGTGTGTGTGGGGGGATGTTGTGCTCCGGTACCTCCTGCTCGTGCAGGTCCTCCAGCCAGTTCCCGACGCGCACCCCCCGCCCGTAGGCCGCCATGGCGGGCCCGGCACCGCGCGTCCCGCGTCGCCATGGCGACCGCGCTGCCCGGTGATTGGCCAACGGGAGCGAGGCTGAGGGAGGGGCGGGGCGAGGATGCTGAGCGGGAGGATGCGGGGGGATCGTTGGGGTGGGGAAGGAGCTTTTGGGGTCACCCGGTCCGACCGTGTGTCTTGCACTGCCAGGTCTGCACTAAACCATGTTCCCAAGCGCCACATCTGCACGTCTTTTAACGCCTCCACCGCTGCCCTGGGCATCCTGCGCCAGCGCTTGACAACCCTTTCGCTGGATAAATGCTCCCCGATATCCAGTCTGAACCTCAACAGGCGCAACCTGAGGATGTTTTCTCTTCTCCCATCACTTACTACTCGCGAGAAGAGACCGAAATGTTAACCATCTCTGGTCAGCCGATCTCGGACAAGTAGCCTTTTGCACTCTGTCGAGGAGATGCAGCAGCTTAACACAAGGGAGTTCAATGCGTTATCACTACACTGTTGGTGAATCCTGTGAATCAGAGAATAGTTTGGGTTGGAAGGGACCCTTAAAGATCATCTCTTTCCACCCTTCCTCTGCCGTGGGCAGGGACACCTTCCACTAGTCCAGGTTGGTCAGAGCCCTGTCCACTCTGACCTTGAACGTTTTTAGGGATGGGGCATCCACAACTTCTCTGGGCAACTCGCGCCAGTGTTTTACCACCCTCATTGTAAAAAACTTCTTCCTTCTCTCTAGTGTGAGAGAATGCATTAGGTGAATATTTTGCTTCCAAATGGTTTTGGTTTGTTATTATTTTAGCTTGAAATCTACTATGGCAAGTTAAGCTAAGTGACTGTGCCATGTGTTTACCTTCCAGATATCTTAAGCCAAATATCTTCGGAGAATTCTTGCATAGCACATTTAATCCCGTTACAACTGCCATGGTTTTCTTGCAAGCTGTAATATTTCAATGCTGGGCAACTTAGAAAGCTTTAAAGAAAATAGTTTTCGTATGGATGGCTGGGCTACATGTTATCATCAGGTGATTTCAACAGCAGTTCACATGAAACCTGGCTCTTTTATGTTGTTTCTTTGTTTTGATTTGGTTTTTGTTTTAAAGCAAAGTTATTACCCAAAAAGTTGTTTAACACATCCCAAACTCTTTTTTAAGGACCAAATACAATCCATTTTTGTTCAAATAGCACCACTCTGTGTTCAGTTCTGGTAAGTGATGCTTTCCTACACCTAGCTGTGCTGGCAGCAATGATGAAAATGTTTAATTAAACAAAGGAAGAAATTTTGTTTGTCATAGCCAAATATCAAATGCCAAAAAAAATTTTCTTGTTTCAGAATTGAGCCACTTAAATCAATATTCATTAATAAATCATTGTTTAAAAACTATCATACTTAGCCATGTTAAGAACATATGCACTGTCTTGCTGTGCATGTAGCTAATACATAGAATTCACAGCAAAATTCCGTAGTTTTGTAGCCTTATGCACCATCTGTACTTAGATATTTATAGGTTCTAATGCAGATATTACATAGAGAGAGATATTTTTACTAAAATGAATTTGCATACAGAAATATCCCCATACGTCTCTTAGCAGGATTATGCAGTCACTATCTTTGACACCTGGAAGGATTTAATTTCTGATTACATAGTATTCCCTGAAAACAAACAAAAATAGCTCTCTATAAACATATTTGCAAGTTGAATATCTTTCCTGCAGGAAAGGTTACAGGTCTATTCAAGTCAGTTCAGTTTCCTTTTGAGCAGATAAAATCTGTGTTTACTCCTAACTGTTGATTGCATTATTAAATGAGGTAAAGAAAAGCTGTACTTGTGAAATAATTGATCTATGTTTTGTGTGTTAGCTTATGCCAGCATACAAATCGACCAGAATTAAGGGTGTATGTCATATTCCGAAAACAGTAGGATTTTTTTTCTTTTTAAGCCATTGTTAAGTAAAATTTTAGTCAGGATACTTTCAGAGACTCTTCCCTTACTATCTGGAGTTACAGCTCTTTTACCCCTTTTATTTTGTCTTTTTGGTTTTTTTAATGAAAGAGAACTAGATGGTTTAAAAGATCCCAAATATCACATAGAGCTCTCTAAACCATTAGTTTATGTAAAAGGCTGGACTGGTTGGGCTTTTAAATTGCCTTAAGCTTGTCAGTAATGTGTGGGCTAGAGCATTTTAATACCAAGACATTTTAAATACTTTAAATTATAAATGCCTTGGTATTTATCAGTAGTACAAATTACAATATTCAGTCAAATCTGGCTAAAAGGACAAGGTCTGCATGGGTGTGAACATATATCACGTCCATGAAAGATGTATGCCATTTTATGTAGAGGAAGTAGCAGAGAAAAAATACTAAAAGTAAGTCACGGAATCATATGCAAGTTGGATAAGAATGTTTTTAATATCTGGCTTTGCTGCCTTGAGAGTGTATCTATGTTTTTTTCCTGTTTTCTTTTCTTTTTCCTCTTGAAAATTATGAATATGCCAGATTTGATTAACAATACAGACTAAACAATACTGCGCAGGAGTGAAATGCTCTCTGGGACAATTTGTCTCCTTTCATTTTATTATTTCACAGTAGCATATTCTGACATATGCTATGAATCATTTTTCTTTGCTCTTATAAGGTTTATGGCTATTAAAATGATTAATCTGCTTGTTAATAATATAACTACAGTTTCTTATTCTGACTTATTCCCCAAACACTCATCTGTTCACAGAACAAAACGAATTAAGTAGTTTAGCAAGAAGATGTAAGGATTGTTGTTTTGCCAGACACCTGTGGGGATGTCTCCCATTTTGGCTGTGAATTCAGTGCGAAGGTTCCCTGTAATGCTTGTTGTTGAGGAGCAGTGAACCTGTTCATGGTACCTTATTTTCTGAACTGTAGTGATCTATTAAACAGACCTTTCAGTCTACTGTTTGCAAGAAAGGGGAGCAGGATGTTTGTGTGTCATATTGGGAGAATGTAAAGGTACACTAGTGTAAAGTTTCACTATATTAGATATTGTTAAAGACATCCAGAATTTCTATTATTGCTCATTTTGTTTTATAACCAAAAGTTTCTACTGAAGAAAGAGGGAAAGGGAAGGGAATCATTTACAATGTGTCTAAGACCACCAAATATTTGCCAATTTGGATTGAGTCATCCACATCTCCATGGTATTTTCATTCTACTGGTCTCTAATTTAGACTTGTACAGATCATTCTCTTTTGAGCAATTATATAATGGAATATTTTCTCTTCAGATTGAGCTGTTCCATCATGACTGATCCTGCCAGCTATTTGAAGATTTCCTCCTCTGCTTGGCTGAATTTCATTCAGGAGATGGGCTTGAAAAACCACTAGAACTCTGTATCTCTCAGAAAAATATTGTCATTTCAGGAGCAGTAATTTATGAAAAGAATACAGAAATATTAAAGTATGTCTCCAAGTAATAACATTGTATTTCTCAGAGAGATCCATATTAACTCTGAATAAGCTAAAACACTTTCATCAGCAAGAAATAGTTCAGCTGAGAACTCTGGTGTTTATGAGTGCAAGCAGAAACACCATTAACAAAGCTCAATTGCTTCCTATGTTTATGTTTTCACAGGAGAGTGTACTATGTCTGCCTACCCTCAGGCAATTTAAAAATTCTTATTTTTCAAGCTGTGGAGTATTTGTCCAAGGTATCACGACCAGAACAGTGAGACAGTCCATGTCATTGGCTAAGGAAAAGTCTCAGCTGACCTCTTTTAAGTACTACTTGCCAGGGACCTACTTGAAGAGACTTTGTTAAATGATGTACTACCCTACTTCCAATATACTGAGTGCACTGCCTGTACTGAACTACAGAGTTCTGTCAGCAGCCACAGGCACTGACACAAAATCATTGTGAGTGAGGCGTGGTCCTATTTATAACGGGTGGAAATCAGGTCACTGTCTCTCTTGGTTACCAATCTGTTTAAACTTTGGTTTCCATGAATACTCATGCTTGAGATTTTGAAATTTGCATTTTGCTAGCAATTTTGTACGTAAAAAGCAATAGCACGATTGTCTGCAGGGAAAAACATAGCCCTAAACTCCATGACTTCAGCTGACTTTGACTGTGGGGGTTGTTCAGGCATAAAGTCCTGCCAATGTGAACCTACTGCTCCTGAAACTGGGAGGCAACATTTCTGCATGACCTCTTGTGAACCCAGATCCTTCTGTTTCTTCCCACTTTAGGGCTATCTATAGATAGTGCTTAGGGTTGCCTTTGCTTCCCTTTTTAGCCTTGCCTGCTGCATGATCCTTCTCCTTTATTGTGAATTGCCTATTGGATCAATCATTCCCTGGTGATGTCACTTCTCTCCTTTTGGATTTTAGTGCCCTGTGATGATAGTGTTAAAATAGAAAACAGTCTGTTCCCTTAATTTTCCATGGTGGAAATATCTGCTTCAGTGTCTTGAAGCAAAGTAATGATGTATGCTTGAGAGATGCATGTCAGTACATCTTCAAACCTTTGCTAAATTTGTTGTTTAGAAATATATTCCACTGAGCACCCATCAGAAACTCATTTGTGGTAGTTAAGATGTGGAGATAAAGAAATTATAGAGATCAGAATACTTTGGTTCAAATGAATCTGTGAGTTACATAAAATGAACTGTCCAGAAACAGGAACAGAAACTGATTTATATATTCCTACCACTAAACATGAATCAGTTAAATATTTCTGGCACAGCAAAAAGGAACGTGATGAGAATCTTTTGTCCTAAGGGGAAAAGAACATGTGTATTGTAATTGTTTTTAACATTTTCTGCCACCATTCTACTATTTATGGGTTTGAGTTGGCTGACCCCACTCTGGCAGTGTATTTATGTCAGACATCACGGCCTACAGAAAGTATTTTATATGTCTGAAGACCCTGGCAACTGTTCTAATTTGAGACTCGGAACATTTTGGTATTTCTGTGTCACAATAGGTTAGTAAATTAGGACTTCTTAGCTGGTGGCTTTTCTTTGAGCTGTGGGAGAGCAATGGTGTTGCAATATAATTCTGAGGACTCAACAAATGGAGCACAAATAATGTGATCAATAGCAAAATTGCTAAAATGGTCATAGCAACATACAGTGTATTTGCTAGTCCAAACTGAAAAGCTAGCCCGTTCATTCCATGAACACCTGTTCTGGGGAGAAGTAACTTTCTTGCTGAAATAACTTTTAAGTATTGAAAAGTGTCCTCTTTTTTGCATTTTTCAGTGGAATGGAATCATATGGAATTGGCTATTTTTTCTCCAGATTTTACCAGAAGCCTGCTAAACAAACAAACAAACAAACAAATGGATTAGTGTAAAAGCAAGGGTTGTGGCTCTTTAGAAAGGAATCAGCACACCTGCTCTTCCTGCAGGAATAGTATTTTGTGCTATGAGCTGAGAGTCCTGCTGTCTTGAGGTCTGTATTCTCACCCAGAACACTGGGCAGCTTCCACAGGGGTGGTCTGTGCTCCCTTCTTAGTCAAGGGAGCTCCTGGAAGCAGCCTTGAATTGCACTGGTGTCTCATTAGGTATAGAGAACTCTTGGTTAAGGTTCACTTCAGAATAAAATGTGTTTAAAATGTGTTATTTATGCTCATTGAGGAAATCAAAGAGCAGCTTTCCCTTCTCTTCCAGCAATGCCTCTGAGAGCAGAAAGATATTTTCAATAAGATATGCAGAACTATTTAGAAGGTAAGGAAGCATTATGAAGATCAGCAGGTCATAACCACTGCCATTGTCTAAACTTTTGAGAATCCATCCTGGAGGGAGGAAGCGGATACACAAAAGAATGTTTAGAATCATCCTAATCCATACAAACTGTTCATATCTGACACGGTCCCTAAGAAAATTTGTTTAATTTTAGTAGGAGTTACTGAGGAGTAAGTATCAAATAAATGCAGAAATTTCAAGGCTGTTTAGCTTTTTACTAGTGTTTCCACATTAAAAGTGAAACCCCAATTACATTTGAGCAATCTTAAGCAGTAGTAGCTATGTTAAACAAGAAATGAAAAACAGAAATTAGTGATATAAAAACTAATGATTTATATTCAATAAGAGAAAAGATGATAGATTTTGTTCTTGTTGCAGGGTACACCACTGATGTAAATGGACTGATATTTGCATAAGATGATAATCAAAGAGGAAATGCATCTGCATTTATCTCCATATTGTGTAGTCTTTGGGCATTAAGAACAGTTCTCTCTCTTAAAAAAATCATGTGGGGATGGAGTTCTCTATGGAAAACAATCACTAAATCCACAAAGAACTTTTTAATCTCTGTTGATCCTGGCAGCCGTCTTTGGCAAAACTTAAAGCAGCAATGGTGTCTTAGAGAATACTTGCACGATTTCCCATGATGTAAGAAGGTATGTAAATGATTCAGTAGAGTCAGCTTTGAGATAAAAAAAATTCTGAGTAGATATGATTGTGCAGGAATGCAAGTTCCAAGGCTCAAGAGTACAAATATGCAATTAAGGCAACGATGCAGGCTTTTATGTCAAAATATTAGTGAATATGCAAAATAAGAAACATCAGAAAACTGGTTACATTAGCAAAGAAGCTTCATGTGGTAATCTAGGCCACTTGCATATGATATGACTTTGGAAAACTGAGAATAAATTTAGAAAGGAGAAATATGAATTAACCTTGGCAGACCAGTTAGATCTGTACACTGGCTGTAAATAGAAAAGTTTGCCTCTTATTAACCGGATGAAAGAGTAAGTGGCATTTTCTTGATTCTTTCAGACTTGGGGCATGAAGAAAGAATCACATCTGACCATGGAGTCCTGACTGATAAAGAATGCAATAGTGACATCAGGACAGAGAAGGAATCATAGAATCACAGAATATGCCGAGCTGGAAGGGACCCATCAGGATCTTTGAGTCCAACTTCTGGCCCTGCACGGGACCATCCCCAAGAGTCACATCATGTCCCTGAAACCATTGTTCAAACGCTTCTTGAACTCTGTCAGGCTTGGTGCTGAGGAGCCTGTTCTGGTGTCCAACCACCCTCTGGGTGAAGGACCTTTTCCTGATATCTAACCTAAACCTCTCCTGACTCAGCTTCATACCATTCCCTCATTCCCTTGGGTCCTGTCACGGGTCACCAGAGAGGAGAGATCAGTGCCTGCCCCTCTGCTTTCCCTTGTGAGGCAGTTGTAGACAACTACATTCTAAAAGAAGTTTCAGAATAAACATTTTTTTTTTCCTCCTCCTGTTCTCTTTTTTTCCGTGGTTCTGCTCCTCTCAAATTCCATCTACTTTTGCAACCTCTCAAGTTGTTTTCTCCATTCATTTTGGTTTTTTACCTAATACTCTATTTCACAGAATCTATCAGAGCTGCTTAATCCTTTGGAGTTCATAGACACTTCTGATGAGACTCTACTGTTACAGGTATTTTTGCTGATATGAGTTACTACAGGTACTTGCTGAGTATCATATATATTCTTGTCATCCTATCCATTATTTTTTTAAGTACTTCTCTCTTTCCTTCACTTCTTGTGCTTATTTTTTATACCCTATCTAAAATGCAGACCACAATATAATTGAAGGGCAGTGCCTTAATCTGTTCTGAAAGGTGTTTGAAAATCCTGTGTTTTCTTACATATTTTTTATAAGCATATCCTATTTGGGAGTGTATTTATAAAGCTATTCCTGTAGCAAGATGGCATTTCAGGTATTATGGAGTTTTAAAGGGACTAAAAGCAACAATGATTTGTGGAAATTAGATGTGACCTTTTCCAAGATGCAGGTACATCCATCCAATGTTTGGGTGAAATTTTCATAACAAGATTATATGCTTTCCTACTATCAGTAAAAGTCTTTCTATTATGCATTCTGCACTGACTTATAATAACGATTTTTATATCTGTTTTTCTTCCTCGAAAATGTTTGTGAAGTCTTGCCAAGGGAAAAAAAAAAAAAAAGAAAAGGAAGAAAGCAAAGAAACTGCATAAACATGTATCTGAAAGAAGAAATGGTTGCAACATAAAGTGTGCCTGATTCTTCTCTCTGTTTATACCTAGGAAATGACACATCAAGTCCTGCAAAAAAGGTTGTTAGGAATGGCCATTGCAAACTTATAGCAGAAGCTGATCAAAGTAATGAGCTTCGGTCTGTAAAATCACGAGAGATGATTCTGTTCTCAACAGCAAGAAAATATGCTGGCAGCCTGGCAGTATCTGTTACTTCTTAATTTTTCTTTGTATGACATATTTTGTGCTATTAGGAATCCTGCACTATTCTAGTTAAATTTGGAAAGCTGGGGGATAGCTTTGTTGCTTTAATAACTTCTGCTGCTCCTGTAAGAGGCTTGTATTTGCATACCAATTTAGCATGCTTAATTTACCACTAAGGTTCACTGTTCTCATTGTTTCACATATCCTGACATGAACCAGTCACTCATTCAATTTATTCTTTTGTTAGCCTGTGTCCAGCTGGTGAACTGCTAATCCTAACAAAGTCTATCAAGTGTGCCAAAAATTAAACCAGATTTCTTTTTCAAGAAGCATTAAGGAAGATATTTAACTACTCTATGATAGCCTTCTCACTTTAATGAAAGATAAATGTAACCATAATCTGCTTAGCTGTGTTTACTTCAAGGAACTGATATTAAAACCCACCATCCTTATGGTAATTTCTATTGTCCAGTATCTGTAATTTCTGTTGTCCACACTGTATCTGTACCAAGCCCCAATGAGTGTTCTCTTAGTGTTCTTGTTGCTAGAAGCAGCTTGCTGGTAGCAGATGGAATCTGGTGGTCTCACCATTCTTTTCAGCAACAAGTTGTTCTCGTGTGTTTCTCTGTTGTCCTAATCTCCAGGCTTTGCCGTGGTAGTATCCGGAATAATATATTTGTATATTTTCTTTGAAAAGTCCTGAGGTGCAGTGTTTACCTCAACTGTCTAGGCAGCACAAAGAGCTAGAGTAAAAGCAAGTACTGGAGGTGAAGTTGTGTGGACATGAAGGGTAAAGACAGAAAATTTGGGGAGAGAAGTTGAAACATGTAGATGAGATTCAAGGAGGGAATGACATATGATGAGTGTCAGGAAAAGCAAATGATAATTCCAGCAACAACTGTGGATAAAGTGGAGAACAAGGCAGGGATTTCAGGAAGGAAGAGGAGGCAGTGAGGCAGAATGACTTTTCTCAATGTGGTCAAGAGCAAATAATGCCTTGGTGCTTTTTTTTTTTAACAGCAGATATTCCAAAGCACTCTGATCCTTGGAAATTGATTTGTGCTGCTTGTTACATGATTATTTCTAGAAATTTGCTGAAAGTAGGAATAGGAAAATATTTTTTAGTGGCAGTCAGTCCTGCAAATAAGTGTTATAGCACAACAATGTAATTAAAGCCAAATATGTCATCATGCCTTAGTCATTGAAAGGAATTTAGGAAGGATGCCTGTTCTCTCAGTGAATAAAATACCATTTCACCCTAATTAGGCTCATTTTTTACTGAGGACAGTGATCAAATTATATTAACAGTACCTCCCCCTTCCATATTGTGACAAAGAGAACAGAGCATATAACAAATTCTACACAAAAAAAAGAAGCTACCATCTGCAGTGATTTTAATTTTTTGCTGTACAATCAAGGGAAAAATACGTTATGTGGATAACTGGCAATGCATGTATGGAGTATGTATTGTCTTCCATGGATCAGTGGGAGTTCTGCTCGGCAATCGTTATGGCAAATGCTTCCCATCATTGTTCATACCAGGGCAGTTCCTCACAGAAGGTCCACTGTAGATAAAGCTCCTCTGCCTGTGAATATTTTGGACCCTCTGTAAGCTGGTGAAACATGTGCATTTGCACAGTCTCCTCACACTTTGCACCGACTTTGGCTTCATTGAGACTGGCAAGGTGGGTAATGAAAATATCTGAGATATGTGGAAGTTTTTCTTTCCTATCTCAAATGAGTCTGATGTGGTAACACTATCTTTAGAATAAAAATGTAAGCCTATATATTAATCCTGTATCCCTCCAAATTTTTCTCCCTCAAAAGTTGTAACTCATTCATTGCAGTCAACAATTCTTAGAAATTGAGGCTATGGGTTATCAACATGTTATGTTTTCTTTAGTGTGTGTATGACTCCAAATGTGACATTTTATTTTGTGAAAGTACTGAGAGCCTTAGACTGTATTGAAGCTGTCAGTGAGCTCACGAGCTCAGTGAAGGAATACCAACCAAACAAGAAGTGAGCATACAAATCTTTATAGCTTTTAGCCTTGCAAATTTATGGAATAAACATTTCTTTCAAGTCCTAAAAAGCAGAACTGAGCTCGTTCATGCAATTTTTATGTGTACTTTTCAGTTCATTTATCTTCATATCTGTTGACACTGAACTTGTGTGTTAGGCTAAGTCACATTTTATGTAGAGTTTGTTTTCTTGTACTCATGAGTACAGCATCCTCACTCTTTTCTTCTTGCCGAAAAAGGTGTCTCGTCCAAAGACACAATTTGGGCTGATACTGTGTTAATTTGTGGCCCTTGTAAAACAGGGAAGACTGCAACAAACACTATCAGTCCCTGCATTTCAGATGATAGTCTCTGTGAAGAGGGAGAGAATGGATTGGGAGGTACTCCCAATTCCATTGAGATTGGACTGTCACACAACAGTGTTTTTGATACAGTTTTTGAATAAAATTAAATGTTTGGAAACCACCTTTAGATGATGAGAGTTATCTACCCTAGCATTCTGCTTTGAAGACATGACATGTTTTGGGGCAAATCCCAGTGTATTGGATCAGATTGCAGAATAGCTTTGACAATTGTGAGCTAGACTGTTCTTGGAGAAAATTAAACAAGAAAATTTAAATTTCAACTCATTTGCTCCAAGCCCTGATGGGACATCGTAGTCTGTACCAATGACTGATCCTTTGGCTGATGTAAAACTATACGTGTGGGAGACATTTAATCTGGGGACAGGACTAAATCTAGTCCAAAGAGAAACCCTATAAAAGTACATTGTGTAAGCATAAAGGCCTCACAGTAAATTGTTTTGATATACTGACCCATTCCTATTGTGCCCAAATTACTTGCTAATGCAGACATAATGTATGTTGACAAACTGGAAATTATTCAATCCTATTTTTATCTTTTATTCTGAGAATTAATCCAAACCTCTGCTTTAGTGCTTTCTGGTAGAAAAGCAACAGTTACATCTGTTTCTACAAACTGGATTTGCTCTTTAGCAGAAAGTCTCCAGTAGAAATATTTCTGAATACCCCACCCAAACACAGATTCAAGAAAGGACACACCAAACTTGCCCTAAAATCCTGGATTTAAATATTTTGCAACCTTACAGCTGGTAAGATTTACACTGCATAGACACAATGGAACTGTCTCATCCTTGAGATTCCCATACACGTCACTCAGTCCCCTGCTCTTCATTTTCCCTCACATTTTATGGTGTAAAGGTGATTCATTTACACAGACACAAGAGAACAAAATACCACTAGGCAGAAATCAATCTGTCTGCACAGAAGCTATTTTTAATGCTGTTTAGAATAGCACACACTTTTTCCTGAAATGTGTTCAAAGATCATCATTCATATGACAGAATTGTATGTGTGCTCTTGTTTAGTTTGGATTTCAGAGAAAAGAGGAGCTGCTTGAGAGCAAAGAATTGCTAAAATGATCAACATGCTCCATTTGAACTCTTGAAAATGCCCCTAAAAATTGACATGTCAGTAGTGGATTAACATTAAAAACTCTGATATACAACAGGAAATGAGGTTTAAATCTGGGAAAAACAATAGGCAGTAAGAGTCTTTGTATCTGGGAAGGATTTCCTTGTTTTATATTTGCTTGTAAACATGGCATGAATTCTACTGAAACGTGGGGCAGTTTTAGTGATTTACATGTTTGAGAACTTTCCCTGGTGACAAAAATAGCAGGAATTTTATTTTTAAAACTTAAATAAAATGCTACTTAATCTGATCATGGGGGGCATAGAAAATTCTACTTCTACCCAGTGCATTCAGAGCTATTAAACTGTAATATTCCCAACCAGCTGTGTAGCAATGCTTCTGGTTTTCAAAACCAGTGAATCACACAGAGTCGGCACACCAACTATGTCTCATTCTTTTTATTTCTAAAGAAAATTAATGATTATTTTAAGACTTATTCCCAAAATTAATCCGAGCGTGTAATTTGTCAGAACTAAAGCAGTGTCATGAGTGAAGTTCTAATCGCTAAATCTTAGTTCCCTGGTTTTCTGCTTGCCATATTTGTAAAAAGAAAATTGACCTGGTCTTTTAAATTTTTCAGAATTTATCTTTTTTTACTCAGTGGCACAAGTACTTCTAGCCTTTTAAATCTGTTTTGTGGGTTTAAATTAGTTTCGAGAAGAAGTGATTTACTTATTGAGGATTGAAGACATTTAATAATGCAGGATTTCTTTGAGTTTTGCCAGGTTGGATCCTATCACCTCATATATCAAGATGTTTTATAATATTAAGAAATAATTCTTGCAACAAGTGCTTGAAGTGAATTAGTACCCTGAATTTCAAGGTCAATGGTACTTGTTGTGCCAAGATGCCTGCTGTTGCTTGGCACTGCTGGTCTCTGCAGGCCAGAATACGGGTTTAAGACAGCAAGCTAAAAAACCTAACCATTGCTTAATGACAAAGATGTGGTGACTGAAGACATGGTGCTACTTGGGAATTAATCAATTCCTTTAGTCCTCTCATAACTAGGTGTATGGCCTTTAGGGAAGAGCTATGGTTAGGAAGATAGAGGACAAATGTTTCTAGAAGGAGGAGGGGGGGAAAGCTGACCTTGAAACTTTCAAACATACGGGCAAATCAAAAACAGCCATCATTTTATCAGCTGAATTAATACCTAAATCTAAATGCCAACCTGGCCTCTCTCTGCAGTTTAAATACTCACTTCACAGCATTTTTTCTGCTGAAAAGAGGTGGAGGCCATTGAGGCAGCTGCTAGACAGGTATTTTCATGCCATTATTTCCTAGTGAGTGTTAGTTTGCCCAACAGAACCCTAGAGGTCCCAAAAAAGGCCTACTTCCATTTTATGCTTTCACATGGAAGTCAAAGAGCTCAGAAAAAAAATCACATCAGAATGTCCAATTTACATGCCTAAAGCTGGATATAAAATTAGGAGAGACGTGGTGGATTTGTTACGTAGATTCCTCTTCCCACAGACCAGTTTCAAAGGGTTTGTTCAAGCTGAGGAAGGACTGATTAGCTCGGGATGCACCATGGAGTAGCGTGATTTGCCTTGTTCAGCAGACCAGGTCAGCAGCCTTGCAAGCCTGCCAGAGAGTATTTTCTTTTCCCAAATTAGAAGTTGAGTGTGCCAATAGTGGGTTTCCTGGTTAATTCTGAACTGTAAATTGAGTGAGAGCCAGGTGCCCTGGCCTCACTCAGAGTTAAGACAGAGCTAATCAGTGAGTCCATAGTATCTCACTGCCTTCAAATCCAGCAGGAGCTGTGAGCTCCTGGTTGCCATGCAAGGGGTATTTTGACCAATCATTGGTGACTATTCTAGAAGGCAACTCCTCTATTACAGCACCTGAGTATAAAGAGAAAGCTTTGATTTTCAAAAATTTAGCTGATTTAAAAGAAAAAGGAAAACCAAACCAGTGCTGTGGGAATGTGCAGTATCAAGACAGGAAAATCTATACCATAGTTATAAGTACTTTCTCACCTTGAGACCTTCTTTCAGTTATGAAAAGAGAAACAAATTAATTCTGACACTCTTCTACTATTGGACTGAAACATCAGTAAAGTTTCTTTTTCTGTTCTTGATAGTCTTTCAGTGCTCATGTGGCAGATGTCCTCCGCTCAATCACTACCAGACACTCATTTGCTTTGTATGTGCATAGAATAATGGTTGACAACATTTGGGGGTATGAAATGAATGTTACATGTTGCATTGGTGCAGTCTGCTGCTAATGTTAGAACAGAATGAAAGCTCACTTCCTGAAGGCATCAGCAAGCTTTATTTGCAAATTTTTTTCCAGTGGTATCAGACATGTGGAATAAATTATCATAAATTGCTTGTGATTAAATGTAAAGTACCAGGAGGATTTGCAATAGTTAATCCCTTTATTTCTGGGGTCTGTGAAGACCAAATTAAGCTGAAGACTGATACATAACTGGTTTTCATTAAAACTAATGCTCTTATATTATAGTATTGTTTGGTTTAATTACAGAACATAATTTTAGAAATTATAAGCTTCAGAATAAGGCAGTCAGCAATGTGTACTGGCCTATAACTGTTGTTATTCTGCATAAACCACAAGTTTATACTGTGATACTTATAAAGAGACATTAGAGACATTAAGACTTGCTCCAACATTTCATAATAAACTAAATCTTACTTTGTAATAGTATATTACATGGCTATTGCCAAAAGCAGAATTTTCTCCTAAAATCTCCTGGAAGATAATCTTCTATTTCCATATATTTTGATTTCAGTACAGTTTTGAGAAACAGTTTTGCTTTCCCTTTAACTAAAATAGATGAATTTCTGACATCTGAAAGGATTTTAGGTAAATATCAGTCTGTGTTAAAAAAACCCAAAACATAAAACACCTCAACACAAAATGAAGTAAAATTTTCTTAACATTCAAAAGAAATTACTTTCTCTTCTGGGAAGCTGTGGGAACAAAACAGAAAGCAAGCAGAGAAGAGTAAATGCACTTAGTTTCTCACTCGGTTCCTTCTTTCTTTCTCCTTCTTCTCCTTTTAGTTATCTACCAAAGGAGCAGACCCCCCCTGAAGTTTGTGATGTAAATGCAGTAATGTCTGGAGCTCTGGACAAGAGGTGCTATGAAGATGGTGTACTCCTCCTTCAGTGGCAGAAAAGGGAGTTCTGGATTTCTGGTGAGTTCTCTGGGTTCACAGAGCAGTACAATCCTGTTGGCTAAGCACATTCTTGTTCTTTCCCCACAGTCTCTGTAAAGACTCTGGGCTAAGTGGATTATCTGCGTGGCTCCAGGCATCCAGGTAAAACCTCTAAGCTTGTGGTTTCATGAGGCAAGGTGAGCTGATCTAGTAGTTTACCACTGCTGAAAGGATAATCTTGTTCCTTTGCTCCCAGCTAACCCCACCCAACACTTACTGTGTGTCTTGTCTGGCCCCTGACAGAGTCCTCTCTGAGCCACTTCAATCTGTTCACCCAGCAACAGAAGGGCAGGATTTTCTGGAGTTAATAAACTAAATTGTTTCATGCAAATATTTGATTAGTGCCATGGCTGGTGCACAGAGCAAGGGTGGGACCACAGCAAAGAAGGGAAGAGTGGCATAAAAGAGAATGGAAACAAGACCTTATCTCCTTTTTTTGTTTGTTTGTTTTGCTCAGGTTATTGTAAAACTGCACCATGAAACACAGTTCTGATTTATTTGAGGGGGTAAATAGAAGCATTAATTCAGTTAACTGGAAAATATTTTGTTGTTAAAGGGTAAGCAAAAGGTAGTGGAAGAGCATGGGGTGGTGCTTTGGGTTAGTTTGGGAAGGTGCTTTGGTTAGTTTGTGTGCCTCTTGTTTACCCTATTTTTAGCAGACATTACATTTGAACAGCTAATTAGGCAAGGTCTTTTCTTCAACTCAATGGCATTTTTTTGTGTGTCATACCTTTGAAACACTGACTTCTGTATTGAAGGATCAGAAGACTGACATAGAAAAAGGGGAGACTGTGTGCTGACATCCTTCTTGACAAGAGAGAGCACTGGGATTGCAAAGAATCTCTGAATTAGGGTCTGTTTGGTCTGATTTCCCTGTGCGTGTCTTCTTTTTCCATCTGGAAATTTGTTTCTTGGAGGAATTTGAGCCTTTCCTACATTTGTCCAGGATTTATGGATGTTCAGTAGATTAGGCAGAGACACTGTGCAGCTTTGAGATTCCAGATATGTTCATGTCACATTTTCAGAACAGACACAGAGTGCATTTGCAGTAAGTCAGATGGTTTTTGGGCAGTATCACAGAAACCTGCTGTGGAACTTGATAATTCCAACGTGAACCAGAAGCACTGGACTGAAGTATTTTATAATAAACATGTAGTTTTCACTGTCCATGAAATCTTGTGAAATACAACAGCCAAACCCTGCTGGAGAGAGTTGTGGGAGTGGGACATTCAGGAATAGGAAAGAGTGGAAACAAAAGTGTAGTATCAGTATGTGCAGTGACCCTGGACAAAACACAAAACATGCCACCTTTGTAAGTAGAACTTGCCAGGGCTATGTTGAAGGCTGTGAACATCAATTCACATAATGCAACTTTTCCTTGAGGATCAGATTTTTTTTTCTGCTTTTCAGCAAATTTTGCCTAATTGGCTGTCCCCTCTGTTCAGCAGGTGCACCACATTCTCAAGCACTGACATGCAGATCAGTGTTCCTAAACCCTGGGGAACAATATTGCTTAAAGTTTTTGCTGCAGGGTTTCTGTTCCATGGCACTTCACACATCCTTCCCCCCAGGCCCCACCCTGACTTGCTGTTGAAGGTGGTACACAATCAGTAGCAGTCTCCTTCAGTCAGATGGGTGTGCTAATAAGCTAAAGACAACAGGCAAAGGAAATACTATTCAGAGGTCTTGAGGTCCCCAGGGCTATGACTCAGATTTGGGCCAGGGTGCAAGGAATTGCTTTATTTGGTATCTGTTGCCTTCTCCATTGCAGTGTCATTGTTAAAAGTGAAAGACTCGTGTACTCAACGCTTTTCTCCTTGTTTATAAGGGCGAGGTATGTGGATCATACTCCTGTTAAACAAACAGTCACACAAGGTTTTCCATGTTCTAGATGTAACTTGGCAAAGGCTGAGGAATCCAGAGTTCTGCTGTTCCAGACGTAATTAGCTCCGTGCCATTACGTGTAGTACAGCTATGCAGCTCCACATGGGCCATCCTGTGCCTACCCAGCTCTGTGGAACTGGCTCAGAATACTTGTCCAAGTGTTCTGATGTAGCATGGGACTGTGTAAATACCTCACTACATCTGAAAAATTTCTAAGAATGTGGCGTTTACAAGATAACAAAGCACAAGTGGGTGCCTCAGCTGCAGCTGTAGCAGTAATTACCAGTGTAATGTGGCATGAGAGGAATAATCATAGTAAAATGATAATTATAATCCTCTGACCTGGCACGGATTTGCGGAAGTATTGTGGCTGTAGTTTCTGAATGCTTGGCAGAGAATTCTGAGCATCCTAAAACCATTCCTTCAATCAGATACCACATGCTTTAACTTTTAGGTTATTTAAAAGACTTCTTTATATTGATTCAGCCTTGGGTTAATTTTATAATGAAGGAGACAAGAGTTCATTAACAAAAAAAGCAACAATTTTTATGCTCTGTAGTTTTCCAGCTTGTGGCTCTTGTGCAAGAGTGTGAATGCACTAATATCCACCATAGAGTTTGTAACCCACAGCAAGTTTTTGTACTAAATAAATTTTAACTTTCTTCTGACTGCAGTCAGGACTGAAGTTTGCTCACGTCAGCAACCACATGGGTTGCTGCACTGTTAGTAATTGTGAGGAGTTACTGAACAAATCTCAAGGCAGGGACACTGCATTCAGTTTCTTATACTGCTCACATGCACTAATGATAAAAAAGGAATGCTGGGAATACTGCATTCAAACCGAGTCTGATAGGAAGGATTAACTGGCACAAGCACTGATTTGAACTTGACTGTGGCTATTTCTGAAACATACAAGTAAGAAAAGATAAATATTTAACATGAGGGACATCCTGATCCTTTTATCTGAGCTCACTATGTAGTAGGGAGGGAGAGAAGTTACTTTTACTTTTTGTGAATGCCTAAGGATCTGAGCATGCTCTGTTGAGCAGGATACAAAGCAGACTGCAGCTCTGTTCTGTGTCTGTTAAGGAAATGAGCCCCACCTCTGCTAAAATGGGCAAAACATCCTTGGTAAACACAGCATTGGGCAGAGCTTACACAATTAGCAATTACTCTCTGAAACCCAGGCTGGCCACTGCCCAACTTCAACTGAACTTTTATCCTCCTACAACATTTAGTTTAGAAACTATTTTTATATTTAAACAATATTACTCTCTAGCAACACCCATCCTGGAGGACATCAACTGCTCTGACAGCCATCCCAACTCCTGCTTGAATTGGGAAAGCAGATGCCATCTCTTTTAACAGAATTTATGAAAAATCAGTGACTAGTACTTCATGTCCTATACATCTTCATTAATGAAAAGGAAACAAATTGCTCTCACAATGCTGTATTGTTAAACTCAGTCCTGCACAAAGGGTTCCTTACAGTCATTGTGACAATGTGTTCTTCATGAGGGAAAGTGAATATGTTGGAAAGCTGTCAGTCAGGGAACAGGCTGAAGCCCCTAAAATCGTCTCTGTCCTTGGATTGGATTCAAACTCTGTGCCAGAGACAAAGAGTGTTTTGCTGATTCCAGTTTACGCGAGCAATATTATGCCTTAGTTCCCTTTCAACAATCAATCTCATTTTGTAATTTGACAAAAAAGTTGAATCTTTAGTCCTCTGCTGCTACCAGTAATGGCTTAGAGCAGCTCCTGGTGAGTGTTAGTGAAAAAACTGCTTGCTCTGTGATAATTTTGGAGTTCAAAGTAGATGGGTGCTTGCCCAGAGTTACTTGAAACAGTATTAACCATTGATGGTTTCTCAAATCAAGTATCTCCTACCTTTCCTACCAGCATATTCAGCTCTTCACAGCCCACAGCGTTCCCAGAACTACTAGCTGGCTGGTTACACTGTTAATATAGTTATATTGCAGCCATGGCCCCCCCTTTATGAAAACAGAATCGAAAGCACCACATGTGAAGAGGAAGTGATGTAGGGAAAACAGAAGGATAGAATTTACTTTTGTTTCATAATCCAATTACTTTGGATACACTGAATCAATGGGGCTATTCCAGCTCTGAGAATAAGGTCTGCTCATGTGAATACGTGCTTGGAATCCCAAGCTCTGCCAATTCATGCTGGCATGACTAAAGAGATTCCTGCTTCCAGTTCTCTGCCTGTTCTCCTGCTAGGTGCTGTTGGGCCAGTGGGAGGGGTGGCAGCCAGGCAGTGTTCCTGTCCTGAGCTGCCACAGTCTGGGGTACCAGAGTAAGCTGCCATAAAGTTCAGTTTTTACTTTCCTGTGAGCAGACATTGCTGAGGGCTCCAGTTTGCAGTCCTTAATGGATTTTGACTTAAGCAGCTGAAAAGGTTACTGTCCTGCTAGCACTCCTAACTCCGTGAATGTAATCGGAGCCTCCAACCAAATCACAGGGGGTTAAACCCTGTTCTTCAGAGCTGTCACCAGGATGGATCTGTCAAAATCATTGCTTACCTCCAAGGTCAGTGAAGTCAACTAGCCAATGTGTATTTATATGCATATACACACATGCTTTTAAACACACTGCTGCCCGTTAACTATGACCTCCCAGTGAGGGTTTGATTCCTGTATGGTTCTAAAATTAATTTGGTTTTGTCAGCAGTTTGTCAAATCATATATTGACAGTTTTTCACACCAAGAGGAGTAGAAGCAGAGCAGCACTGTGGGAAAAGTGATTTATTGCACACATGTTGTAAAGGAAGTTGCTCTGAAGAATATTTATATTTGTGATTTAAATGAGATCATCTAGGGATTTTTCTCAAGAATGGAATAATAAGAAAATTTTGAATGGATGCAGCTCTCTGTTGGTGTGAGCAGTGACCATGATTTTTTAGTGGGAACATAGAAAAAAACCCCCAAAACTATTGCTCTGATTTAGAAAAATAATTTAACATCTATTTTGGGAATATAGCCTTCAAATTCCTACCCGTTGGGTGTAAAGCAGGCAAATGTCTGGATTTTCAGAATAAAAAGTGATGCCAGTAGATAAATGTTTGGAATTATTTTGACTGTAGCCAGCAAATATATCTCATCACTATGGTTGCAAAAACAAACACCCACCAAAGAACTGTATTTGACACAGAGAAAATAATTAAGGGAAATGGAACAATTTGCAGCCTGCATTGAATTCTTTGCATTCCCTCACACAAATGAGTAGTTAGAGGGGTGAACTCTGACCTTGATGTGAATATTCTGTTTGAGTTTTTGCCATTCTGACAGTAGCAAATAGGGCAAACATTATTTAAAAATAGAAAGGAACTTCAGATGTATCTTCCTACTCAGAACCATTTTCCATCCCACTGTTTTGATGATGGATGTGAATTCAGGAGTACAGTCTTGCTTTTGAGTCCAAATAATTTTGTTTTTTACCTCTGGTTTGGATGCAGTTAACAATACTTCCAAAAAGTACCTTACTTTTAGTAGTTCTTAATTGAAAATAGCAACAATAAAAGGAAGAAAAGAAAGGATTACGTATCCAGGGTTAGATAGCCATAAAAGAAACATAAAAGCACAGATTTTAGTATGAGTATCACAGCTCACATTGGAATGGCTGGTGTCCTTCCTTGATGTGTGGTGCAGCTGCTGAACCATCTCCCTTAGAAGCCAGAGTAAGAAACAGTGCAGCTGTCCCAAAGGTGTAGGTGGTACCACTTCCCCCCTAAAAAAAACCCAACAAAAAAACAAGAAAACCCACTGTAAAACCGGCTGTGTGGGTAAGAACCTTAGTCCCTCAATCTCCTATCTGTAGTTTTCTGCTCAGACTGAGTTCAGTGAATCACTGTTCACTTTGCCATGAGATTCTATGAACACAAGCTATACTAGCAATGGTGATGTCCTTCCTCCTCCTCTTCCTCTGGAAAGATCCAGTTTATCATAATAGTTCTGAAAGAGAGTGCATGTCCATGGGACATGCATCCCATTCTCTGCTAAGAAGATGCAATTATGATATAATGTATATCAAACTTCAAAATACTGTGTAAATTCTTCCTTTGATAAAGGAGTATTTCTTTGCCACACCCCATCATTTATTTGGAGAAACTGAATCAACAAGGCTGAAAGACATATGAATCCCTATCAGTAAAAGAGTGAACTCTAATAAATTCCTGATGATGTGGTTATTATTCCAGACTATCCGACACAAAGAGAAACACTTATCTTACAGATAGTGTAAACAAAGCTTACACTGAAACCAAATGATATGTGCATAGTTAAAAAGGTACTGTAGAATTAAGTAACACAACGATGTACTTTCAAAATCTTTTTAATGTCACCTTATTTAAGATTAGAGTTCCGTATTTAAATTGCAGTTCATGGGTACCCAAAAACTTTACAGGAAATAATTCTGTCTAGGAAAGGAGTAAGGATGTAGTTCTACCTTACCTTTTCTAATGTATCTTGCACCAGAAAATAGGCTGAAATATACTGAAATTAAGAATTTTCAAATAGTTTGTGTATTTTGCCTATAAGTTTTAGAAAAGTAAGTCATAAATCCATTCACCCCCTCAGTCAGCAGTAGGGGTGACATCATATAAAGGGAATGTACACAATGCTGAAAGTGTCCTGCTGGTTTTTATTAGCTTCCCTGATCAGGCACATCCTGTGTAGTACCAGTTAAGCTTTACCAGTTTGAAAATAGACAGATAGTCTATGGGAACAAAGAGTGAACCAAGAGTTCACTCTGAAGAGAAGCTTCCCTGCACACGGCAAAGAAAGAGCAAAGCTGTTAGGAACATTTCAAAGGTGGATGCACAGTCATTCCTCTTCAGACACAGAACACTCTCCATACAAATTTAACACCACCTCCTCCTTCTCCAGAATAGTAACACAATAAAGAGCAGGATGGGTGATAAAAGAGGTGAAAGTTATTATAAATAGTCTTTCTAAATGACTCCTTTCATCCAGACAAATGTTGATATGTTTTTCAAAAAAGATGGAGAAACTAACCTGGGAACTAAGGAGAAAGTGGGTCCCTAGACAAGGAAAGGAAAATAAATGCTGTTGTGTGTTTAGAACAAATGATGGGCCACGTTCAGGTCTGATAGCAGAGACTCACAAGGCTTGATTTTGTGGGACTTTGATGGGGGTTCTCTGCAGCTACTGTTACACTAATGTGAGCAATAAAACCACCTATATCTTGTTATTAGTTGGAAAAGTTTCATTTTGTGAGGATGGATTTGAAAACCTCTGTGCTGAGAAGGGAGCGTTGGGTCTCGTTTCTTCCCTTGATACAAATTCAGCTTCTGGTATTGTTAGTAACAACTACATGTGCAACTGTGGAGCTGCCATAGATGAAATGAAAGGCAACTGAAATATTTTCCTTCCTGGGTCCAGCACCTATACAATCCCTTCTGTATACCCATTCTATGTGTGTGTGAAATATATGTATGCTACAATAGTAGTTAACTTACTTTTATTTTCATCTTATGAGATACTTCTTGACTTAATGCTGGACACAGCCAAAAGATGTTTCTATTGTCCCTTATAGAATCCTTTCTTGAATCCTTTGATAGATTAACTGTTTGAAAACAAAATCTTATCCTTAATGTATAATTCTTTTGGCAAAAGCTTGAGCAACACAGTGTTTGTGTGTCTATGGGTGATGAAGGCAACAGCAGTTTAATAGTAACTCATCTGGTGTGTGTGCTACTTATATCCCTACAGTAGGCAACTAAAATCGTGATGTGCAGCTACTGGTGATAATAAAAGTGGTTGTGTCATTGTAGTTAATCAATGGGTGCTTTGAAAATTAGCACCTAAGGTCCTAAGGCAGAGTAGAGAACAGGAAAAAAACCCCAAACTTGTATTTGAATGGGTATTTACTGAAAGATCTTACTCCACTAGCAGGAGGTATATTGAGCAGATGGGTTGGCAGAGACACACAGACAGCTGGTTTTGTCTGGCATACAGGTGTTTAACTTGGCTGACTGCAAGTTAGCTACTAAATGCCAGATTTTTTGAGGGGATCACCTTGTTTAAGAAAAAGTGGCTCTTGTACATTCCCATAGTAACTTCAGTGAATGAGGCTGTGTGGCTGTTTTCACATCCCCCCTACCTGCCTCTTTGACACAGTCCTAAAACCCCATTCACCTTCTGCCAGACTTGGATTTAAATGGGAGAGAAAACGGGCTTTGCAGGTACAGTAGCATAATTTTGTCTTTTCTTGTGATAGAAACAGAAGATGTAACAAAACCAGATGTTACTGATATTCAGTATTCAAACTATTGTTAATGTTTTGTCATTCTTCAGAGAATTCTTTTTTGTTTGATTTTGATAGACTGACAAACATTAGCTGAGCTCTGTGTGCCTTTATTTGAAATAATGTTTTTCAGTAGTTCCCAGATGAGCTAGTACTTGACTGTAAGTATTTTGGGATTCAGTGCTGTGAAAGTTTTGGGGTTTGTCCAAGAGTTAAACTGCAGAAATAGCTGTATAACATCAGCAAAGGCAGTTTGCTCTTTTCCAAGTTGTAGTGAGCCATAAAGTAAATGTACTTCATGCACTGGTAATGGATGTCAGCTAAGAATCCTCACAAATGGTGTCAGATACACGATTAATATGCAGTCTGTTAGAACACTGAGTGTCAAATGCAGACTTGGTATAAGAAGGTTAAACAAATTTGCCCTGAGCATAATATTGTCATTGGTGTAATTTGCTGCTGCTGCTAAGTGTGATTGCAGCCTGACTGATCTGAGACTGCTGTTGAAGGCAAAGTTCTCCTGTTGCATTTTTGTTTCATATTCCAAACTGACTGCCCTGTCAAGAGCAATCATTTGATTCCTTTTGCAACTTATGTCTCTCCTGTATGGAATCAGATCTGTAACAGTCTGGGCAACCTTACTTAAATTCAGACATAAATTTCTGACCCTTGTAAAAGGATGATAGTCAAATGTTAATCTGACTTTTTTATTTGTAGTCAAGAAATATGAATATATGTAAAATATAATATTTTGTTCTTGCTCCACAACAAAGGCTGCCCTTCATTATTTTAACTTATAAACCCTCAAAATGCTATTTAAAAGCTCTAATATTGTTCTTTATGAATACAGCTTGTGCAGTCAACTTCCTGAACAGTGCACTGAAAATGCAATTCCTACCATCAGAATGTACTTGGTCTGAAGATCTTGTTGCAAGCATCCATATTTTGTGTTAAAGAAAGCTGTGTGAAGACTCTAAGCTTGTCAACTCAATTTTTTAACAATAATTTTTGTTGACAGTAGACTGAATGTAGCAGTAGCTATATTCAGTTAACAGGTAGCTCCTAATACATGTGTGTATTTGTGTGTGTATGAATTAACAAACACATGAATGACCATTCTGTATATACAGAGACAGTTAATTCTGTTGTAAAGTTGTCAGACATTAGAATAAAGCTACTGGACCACAAAGACAGCTCCTCTTGAGTACTCTATTTCTATATGTATAATTGGGTTTTCAAGGCTTTTTTTTTTTCCAGAAAAGAGGGAGTTATCAAATAACTGTAAAAAAAGGAATGTGTTTATATTTATGTTTGAGATGAGAAATTGCCTTATGCTATTTCCAATCCTCCTTTAATGCAGTATGTTTTCATTATGTTTCAGAGAGGTTAAAAAAAAAAAAAAAGGAAAAAAGATCAGTGAAATTGAAGACAGAGCCAAGTAAGAGGAAAATAAAAAGTGAATCAAGAGAAACCTGTGTGTAAAGAAGCAAAGAGGGAAAATGAAAATTTTAATGCAAATAAGTACCTGTGCCAGTCTGCTTCTTAGAGACTGTTCTGTTTCAGTAGAAGTTCAGTTAGTAGAAAACCAGGATTATTAAAACTAAGAAAAAGGAATCATTCTTTGAAAGTAATATGAGTTTAACTGATGGAAGTAACAGATCCAGGAACTGTAGCAAGCTTTATGAACACTAAATATACTTTGAGAAGCTTGAATTGGTCTTTTAAATATCTTGGTTTCTACTGTATACTTGTAAATCATGACACTTCTCTAGTTATGATATGTGTAACTCAGTGGATTTCTCCTAAAACTGCAGTGCTAATTTTTTTAAAGTCTTCTGCATATTCATATTTCTTCTTGTGTGATATGATTAAAACCTTACACTTCATAATGTGCCTCAAGAAATATTGTGGCATCTCTTGACCTATTATGCAACAGTCCAATACTGTTAGCTTATTTATCCAGGACATATCTGAGGTATTTCAGCATCTGCCTTTAAAATGTGGACGTAGCTGTAATGGAAATATGATGTTTGGGTTGCATTTTAGTCATCCACAGTGCTTTTTCTTATATAACCAGTCTGCTTATACAACATGCTTAGTTACAGCCCTGTTCTTCACAGGTGTGAAGATGTGAAGCCATTAGGACACAGCCTACAAATCCAGACCAGTCATTGGAATATCATGTGGAACCTGGACAGAGTGGTGAAGGTATT
This sequence comes from Corapipo altera, assembly GCF_003945725.1. Lineage (NCBI taxonomy): Eukaryota > Metazoa > Chordata > Aves > Passeriformes > Pipridae > Corapipo > Corapipo altera. Next base: position 7,695,530 of record NW_020884889.1, on the reverse strand, counting down.
ACAGTGGGTGAAGTGAAATTTAGAAAATAGTGCTGTGGGTCTGAAAAAATGCCCTCCTGCATGGGCAGTGCTATTGTTAGGACAGTGACCTGCCCCCAGCCTGAATGGGTGGGTACAGGTGCCCAGAGTCAGCAAACCAAGGGCTCAGAAGAATCAAAGGGCAATTACAATTTGAAAGGCAAATTGTAAAACGATTGGCACCTTCTTTTCATAGCTGGCACTAGAGACTTATCCCATTGAAGCCCTCAGAAGAGTGGCATGCTGGAAAAAGTAGAGTTCTGGGAGAGGGAAAGAAGAACCAGCTTCTCACCACAGTCCAGCCCTGGAGGAATTTGAAGAGTCAATCACAGCCGGAGTTTGTACTCTCAGCCTGAGGTAAACCATGAAAGTTTGCTTCTGAACACTCATTTTGCTGAGTGCCTCTAAATCAGTTCTTACAGTCATGCCAGATAACAGGGTGACAGTCAATCAGCTTAATTTAAAACAGAGAGTGCAAGCCTTGCTGTCCTCAATCCCGTGAGGCTGTTCTGGAAGAGATGATGTCTGCTCTACCCTCCCTCCCTGGGGTACTGCAGCTCCCCAGGGACTCTGATGGCTGAATGGTACAAGTTACACCTCTGAACATGTCATTACTGTTGTTTCACTGTAGTGACTGTTTTATTATACAAGTCTGTGGTTGCACTGTAATCAAAAATCTATATGGCTTGAGGAATAAAGGATAGGGTAACCATCATTAGTGTAGGGTCGGTTTGAACCCCTAGGTGTTGAGTTGTCACCAAAAATATTTGACTTCCCTTTAATATACTACACAGTAGACTGCCTTCTTATTCTAAGCAAAAAACTGATATTTAATTAAAAGACCTTGTTGTATATGAAGGAAAATCAAAATACTTAAAAGAGGGGAACAAAAGGGCCGTAATATAGAATGTGATACCTGAAACAAGAGCCAAGTTAAAAATGATTAGCTGTTTACTGGCCAAAGAAAACAAGGTCTGTTAGACCTAACATGCTTACTCCTCTTCTAAGGCTCATATAGCAACACATGGGAGCTCTACAGTTGAAATGTACATTTACTTCTGTTTTGTTTTACTTGGCGATTGTATTCCTCCACCCTTATTGATTTCAGCATTCAATATTTTGATGCTGCATCTCAATAAAAGATACCTAAAAACACAGTCAATCAGTCCTGCAAAATAACACAAATAACACTTCCACTTAATGATGTGTAATTCTTCCCAATGAGAGACTGATGAGAAGAAAGGGGGCCAGAACTGCAAATAGTACTATAGGGTGTAGATAAGTCAGGTATTTATATTTTCATGGTGGCAAAAAGATATTTCTTGTTTTGTTCTCTGTTCATTCCTGATTGCTCTTTCTTAGGCTTTTCTATGTGAATTTATTCTAAGAGATGTTATTTGACTTGGAAAAAAAATTGAGAAAACTGGTGAGTATTTTGGACCTACTTTGAAAAGCTTGGAGCATGGTAAGATTTAGGTATCCTTATTATCCATGTATTCATCAGAAACCACATAGATTTCTTTCTAGAGTATATAACTTACTTAGAATGGTGGGTCCAGTGTTCAGACAGGCATCTATATTTCAATTAATGTATTTCCAAGGGCTGTTCATTGATACATACAAATCTTTTAAGAAAATGCTATTCACTTTCAGCTGAATTAGTTTCTCCCTTAAAGAAATGCCATATACATTTTAAACCTCTAGCATTAAGTAGACATTTCATGTAGACTGTAAACAATATATTTGGAAAATCTGTGTATATAATGTTGGCTTACACGTGGCTTATGCAGCTCTTTTAAATCCTTCATGTAACAGAAAGAAAAAAAAAAGCAATTTTTTTCTTTTAGCATGTTCTTTACATTCCACAGGCTTTTTTGGTAATAGAAAAATTCTAATCAATTCTACATGTTTTCTTCTGTAATCTGTTTGCTGCTACTGAATTTTCTTGGTGAAATCATGTCTATTACCACTTCCTATGTCTTTTTTGATCTTTTTTCTTGTGCCTGTTTCTCTCAGACAAAACTAATCATGTTATAAGATTAAATTAGATTGTCTTCGTTGCAGTCACTGTTTCAGAGCATAAACAATTAAACTAGGTTTACCCAGTTAACTTTAAGAGTAGTAGTTCAGAGAATGAGTAAGGAGTTTGCCAGGCTAATTTACGAAATTTCCACAGCAAATCAGAGCTTTCACTAGTCCTTGACCAGTCCTTATCATGCAAATTTAGGAATGGTGTGAGATATGTCTACGTAATGCCATGAATGTATGTTTGATAGGTTTTCCATAGTTCTTTGTAAGTCTGGCTTCTGTTTTATAAAGATTGTGTTTTTTTCAGTTGTGAAATCAGAAGAAAGTGATCTCATACTTACCTTGCTCCTTCACATGCCAAACACCTCAAATTGAAATATTTTCTATATTGTAATGACTCATTCTGTCAGAGAAACTTAATGTACTTTATGAACATTTTCACCATTGTAATACTTTTGTGAACTAGTTAAGTCCTATTAACCAACTCCATTTTACATCTGAAAAACATGGAGACAAAGAGGGACAAGAAACCACGCTTTCAAAAATAACCTTTGAAAAACATAAGGGCAAAAATTCAGGAGCCTCTTTTGAATGCAGATCGTCAGTCATTTCACCAGTGTCACCTTGGAAATTTAACAATTTTGGCAAGGTGTCTTCTGAACCTTGCTTTTCAATTTTACTTGCGCTTTAACCATATTGTTTCGAAATGGAAACAAATTTGTATTTTATTCACTAGCTGACAGATCTACTAAAAGTAAATAACACAACACTGACTTCATCGTGCTGGTGAGTGCTGTGCTCCAGCAGTTTATTTAGCACTGATGTTATTTATAGAAAGCTCCTTCATGTGATGGTGTTGCCAGTAACACAGATGTCCCTTGAATGCACTTTATTTTAAATAAAGGTGAAAGGCTAAGGAAACCATAAAAGAACCCACCTTTAATATTTCAATTTAACAATAACAAGCAGGGTGTGGCCACCCTGAAACTGCAGCTTGTCGAATGCTTGGGAGAAGGGAAGGGTGGGAAAGCTCTCTGCTTACCAGTTCCACAGTCTCGTTAGTAAAAACACATCTGACACCATTGATTGTGGCCTGAAAGATACAGTGAGAAGGGGTGGTGCTTTCAGTTATTGATATGAATAAGCTGTCTTTCTAGTATTTGGAATGTAGCGTGGAATAAGCAGTTTTATGGACGTTAATGTACTTCATGTTTGAGAAGCTGTGAATGAAAACTCAAGAATTGTTGCCTGTATGTTTAAAAAAAAACAAAACAGTTCCTTCTTTAGGCTGCTTTTTTTTTCCCTCCAAGGACACTGTGAGGCTCTTCACATAAAGCTTATCCTGAAAGTTTCTCCTTCATGCTCAATTTGCTATGCTTAAACTGGACACTGTGATATTTTCAGTGTTTAAAATGAGACTTACTGGCTGCTGGTTACAGAAAATGGTGTTGCTCCCATTTGACAGTGGTTTGATAGCAAACGAAATTCACAGGAATGTGGGTAAGTCAGAGACAGAAAAAATGCACATTTTACGCATGGATAATCCTCCCTGGAATAACATGAGCTTCTTATTAATTTGGGGTTTTTCTGGGGTGGTGGCGGTGGTGGTGTTGTTTGGTGTTGTTTTTTCATTGTGTGTTTGTGGTTTGGGTTTTGTTTGTTTGTTTTTAATTAGAGAGCAACAATCTGAAGCTTCTGTGAACTGAAACTTTCAGGCTTAAATAATATGTATTTACCTGAAATCAGCTTTTTAGAAGCTAGGCTAGCTTCATCTTAGCCCTTGAGGAAAAAAAAAAAAAAATCACATGTATTTCCAGCCAGAACAGACTTCCAGTAACCCACAGTCACCCAGAACTCTCCAACATATGAGGTCACCTGGAACACGCACTTGATTTTTTGAATTCTCTTTTTATTGGGGTTTATTCATTTAGTTCTGATCAAGATGAGTTAGAAACAAAGAAAAAAATATGAGTGCTGTATAAAATCACAGACAATGTGCTGTGCTATTCCAGAAGACTCTACCAAATAACATTCAGTATGTTTTATCTAGCTATCAAGAATTTTATTCTGAGAAAAGGGAGTATTTTTCATGGTTGAGTGTCTGCCATAAAATAGACTGTTCATTCCTCCAAAAATGCTACAAGCAGGTTGTAGTGAGCCCAGGATCTAGACAGATTTTGTCTGGGTTCATTCAACACATGGAAAAAAATATTTCGTTTCGTTTCTTCACAGACTGACACCACAAAGCCATTTCATTTATTTTTCCTCACATGTTGTTGTGTTGTTCAATACTGTGTATAGTCTCCCCTGACTTTGGAACAAGCTGGTAGGCTCGACCAAAACTCTTTCCTTTGCACAGTTAGAAGGAAAAATGAGATCATAAAAGAGAAAGTTAACTACTGAATAATGATCGGGCTCCTTGTATGGAAACTTCACGCACACCTGAAGTAAATGACTTTAAGAGTTGCTGGCCAGATACTGTGCAGCTATTTCTGTTGCTTTCTATACCCTAAGGCCTCCTACAATAAATTCTCACCTAGTAAGAATCTAGTGGGTTGACAACTTGAGCAAACTAGTAATGCAGCCAATGGCAGAAATAACAGAACTTCCCCAACTGTGTTATCTTCTCATCAAAGCAGGAAAAGAAAAGCCCCTTTCCAGAGATAAGCAGCACTAAGAAACTTGGAGGGAAACAAAATATTACAGCTTTTTTCTCCCTGCAACTTCCAATAGGGTGGGGGAAGGGGAGGAAGGAAGATCTGCAGCCAGCTCAGAGAAGTCTACAGTGTTTCTGGAAAGAATGGTAAGTGTAGGGATATAAAACTTATTGTTGTCTTAGACAGGAGCCAGGCTTTACTTGAACAAGGGAAACCTATTTCAGAGTTCATTATTAGTTGAACTATGAAGGTGCAAAAAGCTTGACCTACCACTATTCTTTTGTCTCTGTGGTTCTCTTCAGTCTGGTGCCTGTGTTAGCAGCTGGGAAGCAAGAAAACCTTTTTTTTTACACTGATCCAGCTAATGTTTGCTTAATAGTTTGCTCAAATCACCATATAAGGAGCACCTGAGAAAAGAAGTAGAGACACATCTGAACAAAAAAGTAAATCAGTGATGGGAAAGTTCAGGAAATGCAATGATGGCAGATGATCCTGATAAAATGAAAGCAAAAAACCTGCAAGGAGAGGCAAGACCGTCGTAAATGTGGGACCACCAGAGCCTTCTCCTTCCAATAAAACCTACTTTGAAGGAGTTAGCAAATAATTTTTTCTAAGATGATAGTTTTTACTCTTTTCAAGGGCAAACTGCAACGTGATCACAGTTCCCCTGAATTTACAGCTAGAAAATCAAAGGTCTTTTCATATGTACCTTACCAGAACTGGGACTGCTGCTTGCTTGTGGTGATTCAGATGAATGGCATGGAATTATAGGTCTTCTCTTATGTCTTTTATCATCTTTTGTGCACCAAGATGTCTGCAGATGCTTAGGTATCTGGGCCTCAGAAGTAATTTCTGCTAACAGGAGTGCCAGTAAAATGTGACCACTTAAGTGGCCCTAGAAAATGAGAAGGGCAGAGGAGATGGGTGATCTCTCTTACCTGAAATCTAAACTATTGTTAATCAACCATGATTGAGCTGTGAGCTAACCATGAGCCTCAGGAGATCTGAGCTTAGTTTCCTGCTCTACCACAGATTTCACTCTCTGAACCTTGTCAAGTAATTTGATCACTTTTGGCCGTCTCCAACATAGGAGTGATCAGCTCCAGCCTTTTGCCTCAGTTGCCTCTTCAGACTAAAGGCTCCTAAAAGGTGGCAGTCTGTCACTACAGTGCCTTAGCTCTGTGCAGCCTGATTAGACATGGGGCCCCTTGCAAAGTCATCTGGCAAACACTATAACACAGTTCATAAATAATTATGTTTTACAATAGCCCTTTTCTTCAGTTCCCAAGGAGAAGACATAATACATTGTGTTAAAGGAACAACTCTCATCTGGTAATATTAAAAATGTTCTGAACTGCTCTCTAGTCACCCCAGAAGTCAGATGAAGTTGTAAAATCCCTTTCAACAAGTCGGTGTCATTTTAACATGACTTCAGGTCTGAGCTTGAAAATTCTTCTTTTGAAGAGAGTTCCTTTGAATAACTAAGGTGTGAAATGACTTCTCAAAATAATCAGGGTTTCAGGTTTTGTTCTAGTATTTATCAATGCCTTTTGGCTCACCAGAGACTTTCTAGCTTGAATGCATAGTTTAAGAGGGGAGGACAAATTAAGCTGTTGCATGTACCTTTAATGCAAGGTGATTTATTGCATGTGCACTGCAAAATGACAGCAATGACTGTCTGAACTGTCCAAGTACAGAGAGCTGTTTCTGTCAAATACTTATGGTATGACTGAACACATGCTCAAAGTAAAATCTTTGTTTAGTAAATATTGACTATTCCCTAGTCCTTTATATCCTGTCGTCATTTCCTTTGTACAGCTTGCAGCTGTAGTTTTAAGCCAATGTACAAAAGTTGTTGGTTAGGCAGAGTTCATAAGTGTATTTAACTATGTAACAGAGATATTTTTGATGTTTTTCCTCTCAACAAAGTTCTTGGAGTTCTGTAGCCTGCATCCAAACTAGCCTACACTGACATCTTCTGTGTGCAAGTCAGTAGATTCATTTGTTATTCATTTAAGAAGTATGAATATAATGTAATGCACATATAAACTTATAAATATATACACATATGCAGAAATATATATACAGAAGTAGGGAACTTGGCTGCCATGTAGTCAGTTTGTGGTTTTGGAAAACCACAGGCTCTAGGGTGGAGATAGCCATTGTATTGCATTAGCTATTTTCTCACAGTTTAAGAAGCAGCAGCTTGAAGCACTGTGGTCCAGACAGTAAAATACCCAACAGTAAAGCAGTTCCTCCATGTAGGCCCATGTGTTTCACCAGGCCTCTGAAAAGAGGTGGGTACAAGGAGATGTTGGCAAGTTCAGGGGTGGTCACGGGGTCCTGTGTGTTGGGCAGGAAAGAGAAAAGAGGGAAATCATGTAGTGGTGAAGCCTTGTGAGCAGGAACATACACTGAGCTGTGTGAAACACACGGAGGGTAAGGAGGACTGTTCACCCTTGGTGTTCACAGGACTCACTTCACTGTGTAATGCCTGTGTATGTGCTGGGTTTCAGAACAAAGAGGGAAAACACAATATTGCAGGGTTGTTTTGTCCATTTTGAGTTGTGGGCAGAGCACACAGGTTTTGGATTGAAAACTTAATTTTATTTTCTGCCCAATTCATAATGAAATGGATTCATTTTTTGTGATTTTTTTTTCTGTTATTTTGTCCTCCTCCTGTATGTTTCTATTCTCTGAGTTGAATATGCAAGTGATTAAAACCAAGACAGACTTAATGAATTGAATAGTAAACATCTGTGTTAGGGCTGCTGCCTCTCTCAATTCTCACTCTCTTTTTAAGCTCTACCAGAGGGTTTGAGCTGTGTAGGGATAGACAGGAGAGGGGTTTGGATGTTAAGATCTCTAAGTTAGGAAAGGTATTGAAGCAGTAAGCACCATTCAAATATGCCACTGAACAATTCTTACAAGGTAGCATGATTGAGCTCAGTGGCCTAGAGGTGGAAGGCAAACCATTATTTTCACTTTTTCTGCCTTGTAGAATTTATATGTGCTTCAAAGCCATGGGATGAAACCTGCAAATTCTGGAAATATCTAAGCTCAGAACATCCTGAGAGTTGTTGTATAAATGATGCCAGAAAAGTCACAGAAAAAATAAGTAATAAAAAAACCCCAAACCAACCGACGAACAACTTAGATGAGGTGGAATTCATGCTCAGTTCTCTGGAAAGACTCCCAGCCTAAGCACAGCGATCCTGAGTGGGTAAGTGTTCAGCAGGCAGCATCCTATTTTCCATCCTTACCAACTCCAATTGTTGTGATTCATCCACAAATGTTTTTTTCCAGTGTTAAGACAATGGAGCAACACAATCTTCCATGAATACAAAAGTCAGAGCCTCAGAGTCTGAGATTAAAAGTATTCTTTTGACAGGGGAGCAGAACACAGATGATAGGTAACATTATCACACCAAGGGAAAGCAATACATTTGCAGTGTCAAGGGTATCAAACCAATGATTAGCATATCCAGTTTCAAATTAACCTCATTAGAATTTGTAACTATAAAATCTCTTTTCAAAAATTACTTCAAAGCTGAACCTTACTCCAGAGAAATAGCTGGAATTTGACCTCTAACAGCTTTAATTTTTCCCCCTTTTACTTTATTATGATGTCACCAATAAATACAATAATCTGTGTCTTCTGCCAAAATACTTCATAAAATGTTATCTGTCTTCCAGAGGGAGTGGGGAGGAGGGGAGTTATGTTTGTTTAAAAATGAAGTGAATTAAAAAAGAAAACAAGTATATAGACCGTGTATTTTATGATTAAACAGTCTGAGGCTATGTTAAGAATTGTTTTATTGGCCTTTCATTGCCAATTCATTTACATCACTAATTATCTTGCAGAAATAAAACTGCTTCATGAAGGCTCAGATCCTGGATCACAGCCCACAGCTTCACAGTCATATCTGCTCATGGGAATTTTAGCACAATATTCCCCCAGGTGCTACAATTGGGTCAGCAGCTCTCCCAGGATCTCAGCAGTAGACAGGGAGTAGACAGGGAGTGGGAGTTGGGCAACTTTAGCACTGCTCACAGCAGACACCAGCCAGGGTACAGGAAGGGAATATCTATTCATTTTCTCCAGGCAGATTATGGAGTAGGAGCAAACCCGTGGAGCTTTTCTGCTCCACAGTTCCTCAAGGCTGTTGCTCAGCTGGAAGTAAGGGTGCATGAGTCAGCAGTGTCTCTGTCCTTAAGGTGTCCTTATCCTGTGCACTTTTAGCCAATAAAGGTGTAAGATTTTTCATTCAGATTCGTGGTATATGGTGGTAAACATACTTCCCCACTATTTCCAGAATAAAAAGTTGTCAGTCTGGCAAAGAAGAGTAGCTTTAACAGCAGGCATTTTGAGGAGTAATTTTTTCTTTCTTTTCTTAAGACTCTGGATTGAGCTCTTTTGGTGTTATTTGTCTCTCCCACCTGTTCCAGCTGCAGTAGCAGGGCTGTATTTAGTTTGCAAGATTCAAGGTTAGCTTGAGATTGGGCTCAGACCACGGTCAAGAAATGTAAACATGTGAAAGGCATGTGAACACACTTGGGAAATACCATATGGTGTTCTTCCTCCTCCCCATCCTTACTAGTGAAAGCCTACTGATACTTTTGCAGTGAATTCTCTAGGAAAGAACAAATAAACACCTTGACAAAACTGCAGCATAGCCAGGCTCAAGCTCAGATGAGAGTTTATCCCTCCTCTGAAAGACTTAATCAAGCAAAGCTTATGTGGGACTGGTGTTTGCTGACTTATTGTTTCTGCCTGTCTTTTGTGACTCATGGAAAGAAACATCACCTCAGTGCTCTCAGAGATGCATCCAGGCTGCTTTAACCTGTTTATAGTGGGTCTTGGGAGTATGTCTGCATTGCACAGTAGAGATACCTGTTGTGGCTAAAAGCAAGATTCCTCCAGAGCCAGAAGCAATACAGCTGTGTCAGTGGTGCTTTGCATAAGACTAATTATCATGTGCTGCTGTGTCTGTGTGGCCATGCTCTGGGCAGTACAGTCCTACTGCCTGGTTCAGGAGCATGGAGGTAACTCTCAAACAGTTCTGCCTTGTGGGGCACAAAGCTTTGCTGCCCTTGTACTTGCTTAGGATTTCTCCTAAATTCAGTTTCTGCAAATGCCTCAGCTAATTGTTGCCTTTTCATTTTGACAGGAGACAAACACATCCTTCCCACCAGAGACATCAGTCCTCACTGTTTCTAGCAGTGCTGAACTATGGTCATGCAATGGAAGAGTCGAGGATCTCCCAATAGCTGTTTCTGACAAAAGAGACTAACATCCCACAGTCAGGTACGATGCAATGCTCATGTTCTTGCTATAGAGGTCCTATTCTGAGAGACCAAAAAGCCCAGAATCATGCAGGATTGCCCTGGAAGCCCCACTGCTTACTGGGAATGGCTGCTCTCAGTCCCTTTTTCCCCAGCTACCCTACTAGCCCAGAACTTTCTCCTTTCTGCCTTACCACCTTCCAGACAGCGTCTGCTTTCCACCAGTAGTGTGTTGCACAGGCTCTAAAAAGGGCAAGAGGTACATCTTTCAAATCTAATAGAAGTACAAAATTCAGAGGGCTATTGTTTTGTACATCTTCCACTGAATTCAGAGTTGTACTGCAGTGCCCAATTTCCACAGCTGATCTGCTGATTTAAGGGAGTCAGTTCCACAACCAAGTCTCCTATGCAACATGTGACTGGCTGGACTGTACCCTACACATGTCAGTTTTCTTTTGAAGAACTGGGCACCCATCTGTAAATTCTAAAAGTTTAAATTTAGTTGGCTATTATTTGATTTCTCTTGTCTGAAAATTCCCCTGGTAAAACCAGTGCTTGCTCTCATCTCCTTTCCCGCTTCCTCAGCTGTAGTGGGGACACACAGGCCATTTGCTGCTCCCAGCTTTCCCCATCCCATTTGAATTGTACCTCTTGCCACCCTGGTGCATGTGGGTACAGTCACAGAGCTGACCCAAAACCACCTAAGTCAAGGTTAAAATTTCTGCTTGTACTCACATTTTCTAAGGTAAAGCTCACCCACCTCTTTTCCTTCATTCCTCTCCCTGCTGCTTTTCTTTTCACACTTTCAGGCACAGCTTTATGAGAAACTGGTGTCAGTGTTGATGTAGACTAAAACAGTTTGCATTTGGTCTCACTCCCACTCTGCATTTCTCTGTTACTTTAGCTGTGATTCTACAACTGCGTGTGGGCTTGTGTTAGAAACCGGATCACTGACGTGATACAACAGCTATACAGGTGGGAATGGGGGAAGGAAGGAAGGAAGGAAAAAAGCAGAAACTTGCTAAATTGACTTCACCGAGTTCTTTTAGAGGATGTTCTTCTCTCCATAGTTTCTTCTCTCCATGTATGGTGTTCTTCTCTTTCTCTGTCTTTGCCCACCTGAGCAGTTCTTGTTATCAGCTCTTCACATCCTGTGTGTGCAGGTGTATAATATCATGTTAACAGACCAAAGTCTTCTGTCTTTGTCTAATAAACCTTTCCACCAATACAGAGAAAAGTGTACTTGTACTATTGGGGCATGCAGCACTCAGAGAACGAGCAGCACGTCAGGTCAAACCAATTACAGTTCTGAATTGCAAGGAGGATGTGTTAACGGGGCTTTTCAGGCAAGTGAGTTAGCCTCTGACTGCTCACAGGGATACTGGGTGGTATAGTGAGAGAATTTTCACATGACCAGAATTTCATTACATCATTTGTTAGTATATAGAATACCACAAGGGAGTTCTACTTTATTTAACATAGTAACAATGAACAGCTGGCTGCATTACAGTCCTCTGTGTCAGCGAGGATACAGTCAAAATATATTAGTCTAGTTTAAAACATTCAAATTACTTCTTGTAGGTTGGCCAGTATGCCCCCTGAGCGAGCAAAAGCAAAGAAAAGACAACTCAATACTGGAAATAAAACGTCAAACATAATGAGAGCCTGAGCGCTAAACAAAAGAAATGTTGGCATGAAAGGTGTTAGAGGGATTTAACCTATTTAAGGGACATAGATTTTAAAAGTATCTAGTTTCCAGGACTGGTCTGTTGTCTACCAGGACTTTAAGCCAAGAGTTATATATGATACAATGTTGATATCACTATTCTGATAAAATTATGATTTTACTTGCCTGAAAATTCCAGTGTTAAAAATGTCAGCTATTAGCTCCTTTTGTACCTCTGTAAGTTTAGTAGGGACATTTGATCATTCCCAACTACTGGCATTGCCTGGCCTATTGGGGTTGTTCTGCACCACCTCTCCTCCTTTCTCCTCCAGCTATATCACACAGCACCATTGCTGCTTCAGTGAGGGCACTAGACATCTCTGACAATTTTGATATGTACTTTATAGAGAAGTCTAGAACCTTCTGCACATTGGCTCTGTGTGATTTGTCCCAGAAGCTGGTATGTGCGGTTGCAGCCCCTACTACATTAGCTTCTTTCTCATTCACTCCTGTGCAGCCTTCATCAAGTTTCCTAATTTTTCCAAGTCTTAGCTCACCAACTAGAGAATTAGGCTTAAGCATAATTTTCTCATGTATTTTAACAGATGGACAGAGTTCTGTGATCTGTTCCACAGCGAAACAGAAACACTCTGCACAAACTCCCATTTGTGTGGGATTTTTAGTGAAGTTTGCTGAAGTATATACAGTATTATGCAAGTTAATAATAGGAAGAAGGGAACTTACATGTCATCTCTTGACAGTTTGTGGTATTACCCACAGAGCTTTTCAGAGTGCTTTGCAAATGTAGTTTTACAAGCTGAAAAGGACATTGTGTTCCCACAGTAACTATAAAAGATCTTTTTGTAATATGAAAACATGGGATTGACAGGAAGCTTTCTCTGATGATCACCCTGATTGTTTTTGATTTAACTGTGCATGTTTACACCTTGGCATTTTTATTTCTCTAATAGTCTATAGAATAACACTGTCAATTAACTTTTCTTGCCCCTAGGCACAGCTAGACACTTTCAGCATGTCCAGTCTTACTGTAGCTGGTTTTGGACATTGGTGTTTGCACTGCTTTTCCCCCAGCTCACCTGCTACTCTGCCTTGGAGACAAACAGCCTGAACAAAGTAAGGGTTTCCAGATTTGGTCTTACAAACCATTGAATGAACAACCAGTTGGGGTTCTGTTGCACAATTAAGTGTAACTAGTCATACTTAAATGCCCAGATGAAAGGGGACTCAAAATTGGGAAGGGAAAGAAAGAAAAGCAAAATATAAAAATAGCCTTGGGGGTATCACCTCCAAAGAATGTTTTCAACAAGATGTCCCAGTTCAAGGTTGAACAATTGGAAAAAGGAATAAATTATGTCTTACAGGCTTTTTTTCCCTACAGAAACACTTGTCTGATCTGTGAAAGACACTGAGGGGGAAACACGTTCCTCAGCCCCAACTGAAGTGAAACAAAGTTCATTTTTACGGTTCTTCTGAAACAAATATAAAGAGACTGACATTGTCTCACATCTTACAGTCACTGATGGGGAAAGTGAGCACTGAAGATGGTCAGAGTGGGTGAAATCTGCCCAGTGCATTGACTCTGCTGCTTGGATCCATAACTGACAAATGCACTTCTGGAAATGGACTGGAAAACATGAAATACAAAGGTCCTGCCAGCCTTCAGCAAGAAAATCACATTCTTGCTTTTCGAGCAAGAGATGTAGAAACACAAAGCTGCCCCTGAAACACAGCTCCTTGTGCAGAGGTGTTAAAATGGTTTATTTAGCTCACACAAACCCGACTAGAATCTGTGTGAAGGAAGGTGCCACCTGCAGCATCCCAGCTCAGGAGACAGGCAGCAGGACATGTAGGTGATGCCTCTTAAAGGAGGGATGAAAATAGAAAGTTGACTGTCCTGGGTCTTTTGATTGAAATGAGTGGATTAGAATAAGAGATGTAGCATTTCATGTTGGCACAAATGTTTTAAATTACAGAGAGGACACAAATGTAATAAAAATTTTATTGTCTTCAGAATAATGGAGAGGTTTATTATGTTTTTTGTGTGGCAGCAAAAGCTGTAATTAAGACTGCACTATAAAAACAAGTGTGACAAGAGCTATTTTAAGGTCCTCAAACTCTTTGATAAACTCTCCTTTTAAGCTTTCTTGCTTCCTGTAAGAGGTGATTAAAAAAAATCATTTTCACAAACCCTTATTAAGCTTGTAGAAAATTAAACACATATTCTGATTCCAGTTTGCATCATTTAACAAAAATAGGTTTAAAAACACCAGAGTAGGGTTTATGGGGCAAAGTAGCTCATATGTAGCATTTTCTATTCCTTTTTTTTTTTTATATAAAGGATAGCTTAACACAGTTGTGGCCTAAAATTATGCCTCCTAAATATTTCAGCACCAAAGAACTAATGTGTATTGCTTCATGATCCCCTTTTTACTATTTCACCTTGCCATTATAATAAGGCTTTGATGTTTGCTATCACTTTAAAAAATTTGCTCAAGTGAATGTTTTGCTATATAGGGATGAAGCTAAGCATGTGCTTAATTGATGTGTTGAGTCAGTTTGTCTGCATTATTTCTGTAAATGCAGTGCCACAATGGAAATTTCAGCCCAGGGCATTCTGGTGCTCAGCAAGAGCTGATGCCAGGTGGGCTCTCCTACCTGCTGGGAGGATACACAGTAATTAAGAGTTGTAATGGTAAATAGCCTGCAAGTAAAACCAGGCTGTCTTTACCCTCTGTGTTTTCATTATAGTTATTTTCCAGACACCAAAAGTTTAGTTTATTTTTTGAAAGAGACGCCACAAGTATAAACTATAGCATAACTTTTTATTCTTTGTAAATGTTACATGCTTTATTGTTGAAAAGCGGTATCAAAACTTTACACAGGATATTGAACTTAGTGCTGGTAAGGGAAAATGATCCATCCTCCCTGTGCAGAAAGCATTACGTCACGAAGGGATGGAAACAAAGAGCTCTGAGGGATTGGGATAGGCAAACTTCCCTCCTTTCACAGGAAATGGGTGAAGCCTTGCTAGAAATTATTATTCAGACGTTTTGTGCTGTGAAGGAAATGTCTCCTGATAGCACAAGCTATTGGTTTCCTGTTGTGAACTAACAGTTTTGGCATAACCAAGAATGGACAGGAAGGGCAAATGATTGGGGGTCATTGGAAGAAATTGCTTTAATGAAAAGACCAGATCGAGTAACTGGGAAGAAAACTGGCCTGAAAAAAAAATTGAAATTAAAATGAGGGGAGGGGGAAGAAATGGTGATTGCTACAGTGGAAATAAATAACAACAAAGTTCCACATGAAATGTTCACAGGGTTAGCAGAAAGCACGGGGAACACTGTTGTTGGGCAGGAAGTATCACAGGGGGAGAAAGCCCTTTGTGTCCTACCTAATTAAGAGCCTGATTCAACAAATATATATCCGGCTTCTACACTGAGGAAAGCAATTTTTGAAAGTTTTCACAGATGCGGAATTGTTGCGGTTTTTTTCAGCCAGTACCTTATAAAAGAGGCACTTTCAAATGCTATTTTTCAACCATGGTGTAAAAATAGCAGTGCCAGCAGGTTCCTGCACTGGGCCAGCTGACTGTGCACCTTCCAGCAGAGGGAAACACAGGGAAAGGGAAAAACACACGTGACATGTTCCTGCCTCAGACCTTCTTTCCAGCCTTCCCCTTTTCTTTCCTGAGGTCTTTGGGGATCTGTGCCACCTTCATGGACTTGCTAATGCCATGCCAGGACTGCATTGTTGTCTCATTCATGTTGGTTCTTCTCTGAAGGGAACAGCACAGAACTGGTCACAGCTCCAGAGGCCATGCAGAGCCTTCCTCCTGGAACTGGCGGCTGCTTCGCAGGGAGCGGGGACTTTTTTGCTGGAGAATGGTGAGGGATGGCAGGGAGCACTCACTGACACTCTGTCCTGGGACTTACAGGACTGCATTGTCAATAAATTTAAAAATCATTGCCAGTAAATATAAAAATCCAGTGTCGCAGGCTTCTTTTTAAGATGGCAGCCTAAATTCCATTTTAAGCATTTTAAGGGATTAAAGGCTACTTGCAAAATAACGAAACCTGCTTGGATTTTTGTGTTACATACTTTTGGGAGCAACCATTTTCACCCTTTCGAAGATTATTTTGATTGTATTGGAATTCAGGTTGTAGAAAATGGCTGCCTGCTTCAGAAAACAAAACATGAGAGGAGCCACTTTTGTGTTTGCTGATTCTTAAAAGGCTGCCTCTAAAGTGTCTTTTATGATGCCAAACCCACAAGAGTTCATAAAAATGTGTCTTTGGATTGAATTTATATAGAGTTTTTAAACCCATATACAGCATTCCTGCTTTCTCCCCTTAGAAAAATACAAACTTCAGTCACATTGGAATCGTGCTTTTTTTTTTTTTTTAACATCTTCTTTTAAATATTTTTGTTTCCATTTAGGATTGCCAACATTACCATGGAAACCCCCAAAAGTAAAGACTTTCCCAGCCTTGTGAGAGTACACCTGCAAGAGCAAGAATTCCCTGTCAAAAGCGACCTCTTCATTATGAGTGTCACCTAAGGACTTTTTGTGTGGTCAGTATAACTTGTTATCTAAAAATTTATTGAAAGTATATTCTTAGCATTGATACAATTTGGTATCTTGCCATGGACCAGTAACAAATGTCTGTTGCTATCCAATAGTGTTCTCTTTAATATACTATCTCAGCTTTCAAGAAAAATACCAGCTCTTGACAGACTGTAGAGTTGAGATTGGAAGCCCTGAAATAACAAGATGAAAAAAGCACTCAGCTCAGTGAGACAAACACATGTAAAATGAAGTCCTAATAAGCTGTTTTAATATAAATCATTCCACTGGCTTCAGAAGGACTTGGATCAGAATTACAAAGAGAATTGCAAGAATTCATCTGCTGCCTCTTTGTAGAGGTGGAGCATATTTACTAGTGAGCGGTTGGCTACTATCAAAACAGATCTGCTTAGACTTTTCAACATTGCTAATTTCACACTTTTTGTTACAGAATTAAACAGTTTTATCTGGATTTTTTTAATTGCAACCAGTTCCATGCAGTTTTCAAATTAACACCAAAAAAGAATTTAGTTAATGACACGTATTTTTTCCAAACAGAAGGCAAGTATGGTGGTAGAACTGAATTCAGATAGTTTGGTAGTACCTATTAATAATATTTCAAGACAATATTCTTGAATTAAAAACCCCTCAAACTGACAAGGTATTTCCAATTTTTTAGTGTCTACTCTCTGTTCCTAACTATATGAATTGTATATTCTGCTTGCTAAATTGTTAAAATTTCCAGTATATGAAGGCTTTTGATTTGTATATCTCTCTGCAGTGTAGTGGCAATTTGACAGCACGTCTGCACCAGTAATGAGCACCACTGGGAAAATAGAGATTGTTTTTTTCAGTTTTTTCCTCTTTATTAAAGATTTTCCATAGATTTCCAATGAAAAACTGAACTTTAAATAGTGCTAGAAATACATCTTTGTGTTATTACCAACAATATAGGAAAAATCATCTACATATTTTTTGTTGTTATTTAAGCATACTGGAAACTTAATTTAAATGCATTCAGGTCTCACCTAGATCTGCTTTTCACTGTTTTAATGAGCAAACTCCTTGGCAGAACTGTTTGTCAGCACAGACAAACCTTAGAAATGCTAACTGCAACAACTGCATGGTATGTCTAATAGCAAACGATCCTGTTCAAATTAATAGACATCTTGGGAAATTAGATGCTATTCCATATGAACAGGAGTATCAGACCTCACCTCTCCAGCAGTACTGAAGTACTACAGGAAAGCATAAGTTCAGGCCTCAAACCAAGTGTTGGCACCACAGAGCTGAGTCTAAAGAGAGTGATTCATTCAGGCAGAACATTCAGCTGTATGTGACAAATTAGTGTCATGACTGTTGCACCCTCTCTGACTACAGTCTCATCAGAATATATATATTTTTGCAGGACCGGAGCTTCCTGTTGTACACATGAAAAAGTTTCCCAAAGAGGTCTGGTGTTTGTAAGAAGAAATCTTCCCAGAAGTACACAGCTACGATCAACAGGACACTGGTCATTCCCATGTGTCCAGCTCACTCCAGCTATTAAAATCTCTGTCCTACAACAGCATTGAAGTAACTTTTGCTGAATTTACCAGCTTGAAGTACTGCACTAGCAAAGTTCTGAATATCTGCAGTCAATAAGGTTTTGCTGTCACCAGAGAGATGTTTTCCCAACAAATGCTGATTCAAATGTTGTACATTCCCACTGCTTCAGTTTTTGCTCTAGGCTAAGTAGATGATTATTTAGTGTTACTACAAGCTGTCATATTACTTATGCTGCTCACCAAAGAGGTGGTTGTGTTTCAGTGCGAGGCAGGGAGTATTCCTGTGTGTGCATTTGTGTTCAAAAGGACCATTTCAAAAGGTTTTTTGCCTATGTGCATTAATACCCTTTAAGGTGCATTGGTGTTGCAGATAGCAGTAATAGATGAATTTCCCTGTGAAGGTGAGTAGGAGTGACAATCAGATGAAACTGGGAAAGGGTTATAAGTGCTTTAAATTCTTCAGTGGCAAATACTGTGGAAACTGCAGATACGTTAAATGCATGAGGGGTTACCATGCGGGGTTAATTCTTCGGGAGTGAAATTAAAATGAAATTAATTGTAGTGGAAGTTGTAAACTGGCATAGATTTGAGCCCAGTCATCATAAAATTATTCCTGTTCCTTTGGCTGAATGCTCTGTGCAAGATGCAGTTCCTCCTCCTACAGTGTTAAAATCACTTATTTTCATTTGTTCATCTCTGGAACTGATGAGATTAAAACAGCATAATACCACTTCAACTCAATAGGGAATGATTGCAACTGAAAAGCATTTATTTATTTGATGTGAATCATTCTGCAGCACATTTCAGTTAGACGTTGAAAAGGAGGTTTGTTTGTCTTTTAAAGGTTTACTTAAATAGGAGAAGAAGCAAGAAGCAGTCCCTGGTATCTTTATTTTGCTAATGGAGCTGACACACACCTCACTTTATAGTGCTGATGTACTGCAAAAGGATACCTAGGACAGTTTCAACTATTCTAGTATTTATTGTTACCGCATCAAGTCTTTTCAGTTTTTTATGAGGATGCTGGTCAGTGTAAAGAAGAAATAATAATGCAATATTAGTATCATAGAAAAAATTACAAATAAAAAAAATGGGGTTTTATTGTAATGTCAGAGCCTGTTGGCTCCACCTCACTAGTAGTTTTTTAAATAAACTAGACATTATATAGCCACAGTTTTGTCTAAAAATAAAGCAGATGCTTTAAGAAGAAAGCTTTCTCTTAATTTTGGTTAGAGCATAATAATGCCAAGGTTATGTGCTCAATCCCCATATGGGCCATTCACTTAAGAGTTGGACTTGATGATCCTTGTGGGTCCTTTCCAACTTAGAATATTCTGTGAAGAGGATGGGTGAATTGTAGAGAGAATAACTTAATATTATGGTGACCACAGTACTTGCTTTGTAACTGTATTAAAAAATACTGTTTCTTTAACGACAGCTTTCTTACACTAATGCACAGCAGCTTTGGCTTCTTCCCCCTCCCCAACTTAGCAGTTCAGATCAGATCCCTTTATTCCAATTTACACATATATCCATCATTCCAGGATGGAACTAACAATTGTATTGTAGCAAGAGAGAAACAGAGTTTGTAGAAAAAGAACAGACACAAAAAAATCTTTTTTAGTGGTCTAAATATAATTGGAAAGAACAGGTAGGCTTTTGGGCTCCAAGCCATTTCTCTGGGTCTGAAAAGGAGTGGCAGAATCTAAGATAGAGACAAGGTTAGGCCCAATTCCTCTTAGTTTAATAAAACTATGTTAGTTAGAGAGACGAGGGTACTTTGCAAGCATAGAGCAAAGCTCCCTTCCACGTTACAGCAACCACAGTCTGCTGAGAAAAGGTGTGTTGCAAGGTGAGCTACACATGGCTGTACATCAGTTCTCAGAGACCTCCTGGGGTCCCTAATTGCTGGCACACACCTACCAATACTGACAGAACACACAGCATTTAAGGCCAGTCACTGGGGACCTGGAGCATCCCCTAACAATCCATGTTAACATCCCAATATGATGTTTGCACACAAGGCTCCCTGACCCTGTGGTTTCATTGGTGGCTGTCTGACTGCTGAGGGGGTCGAGTCCTTCTCAGAGACCGAGAGGAGACCAGTGCCTGGGATTTTGGCAGCCCCTTTGGGACCACTCTTAAGTCTCTCCCTGAGCTGGTGGGTGGACAAGATTTCAATCAGGCAAATGGATGGATTAGCAACAAGTCTTGTTCCTTGGCCATCTGGGTGTACTGCTGCCACCAGGCTCATTTTTCAGCTTGATGAATGTAATGATTCTGGCAATGTTTGAGGCTGCTCCCATTCATTCTTTTAACAATTTCCATTACCCTGGCCAGTTATTTTCAGGGTCCTGGCCTTTTCTTTCAGAGCTATGTGTTTTTATATTTCGAGACCTCTGAGAAGCAATTTGTATGGTTATATCCCTTTGTGGCTGCTCCTCATCTTCTTGGAGCAATTTACATACAGCATATGCCTTTTGAACTGGCTTGTGACAAAGTGACTCAGACAATGCTGCTCTGAGTAATCTTCCCATGGATAGTGAGTGAAAAGGAGACATGTATCAGCTCTCCATTTTGCTGGACAGGGCATTCACACTAAGATACAGTCAGATGGAAACTAATGTGGGTTTCATAGTGGTGTCAGTAGCAGATCCCAGCTGTTCCCTATGATACAGGACACAGAGGGATTCTCCATACAGGGCTGGTTTCAGCTCCATTTGACTCTACAGTTTTGTCTATCTTTGGTATTTTGTCAGCCCCAACAGGCATCTTCTTGTGTATTTTAAGCTGAAAGAAAAGTCAGTAAACAAATACTGAGCGAGTCTATAGAAGCCCAGAAACAAAGCTGGCATTATAGGATATGCAACTGCTTTTTCTGAAGCATTGCTAAGTCTTATTCTCTCAGATCTGTACACACTGTCCAGCTCACATCTTAGACCACTGGGGGAAGAAAAAGTTCCCAAACGTGCTTGAAATACTAAACTAGTCCCAGGAGGAAAAACCTAAACAAACACTGTCTCCCTTGCTGAACACACCCGATCCTTCCCTAACCTAAGCAGCCACTCTTATCACTTTTCTGCCAGCAACTCTGACTGTTTTATTCTTTGGAAGTAAGGTTTATATTGCTTGCATAGGTTTTTGCCACCTCTGTACATTGCATGCCTCAGTTCCTGAGCCAGCGGTGTGCTGCTGATTCTTAGGACTCCCATACACAGAAAGGGATTCTGTAAAAAATGCTGCTGCCCTAAGACTAGGTGGTGACTAGTGGTGACTGGTCATTAGGTCACCACCGGTGACTTGTGGTGCCTGGTACCATTTATTAAACAAAGGGCCAAACAGCAGACAAAAGATTTTGGCAGAATGGCTTCTGAATGCCATGCTTCCTATTATCAACATTTACCAGTGTATGTACATATCGCAGTAAAATAGACCAGGCATCTCTAATTACCATTGCTAGGGCTGGCTGGTCTTAGCCTCTTGACAGAAGAAGCTATAATAAGAATCAAAGCTGCACTTGGTGAAAATCATCAGTTATCACCAGAAATAAATGCATTTCAGACGCCATTTCCTTGAATACATGGTTAATAGTTTCAAATCTTAGAAAGCATGTGCCAGCCCCTCCCCACCATACAGCTGCACCGACTTCACAGTCTTTGGATTCAGTTCAAATCTTGTTTTCAGTATGACAAGAACTTTTGCTGACACTGTAGTTAAGCAACAAGAAGAATGCCACTAACAAGACAGACAAATAAAAATAGCAAGCAGGTAAGGATCTAAAGCCTTAGGAAAGGCTGGGTAAGTTTTCAGCAAAAACAGGACCATAGCAAATTAAGCATTCTTGCTTAAATTGTACCTGAGATAGCCACTCCTAGAAAGACATCTGGAGACACAACCTAACTTCTCCTTTCCAAGTGGCCCTTGCAGACAACCTGAATCCAGACTGTCTAAAAGTGCCATGTGTCCTCACTTCAGGCCATGTCAGCCCTTACTAGAGAGGCAACAGGACATCTCGTCTGTCTGGCCTCAAACATATGGCCTCATCACAAGGGCAGATGGGATGTAGGGAGGTAACAGGGACAGGTAAAGCTCAGAGCCTGCCAGCACTGCAGGATAAGGGTCAGATGTTTGGAGTGAACTCAAGTTTTCTCCAAGTGTGCCAGTTAATTCATCACTTCCAAATGTGATCCTAGGACCTAATGGGGAGTTTAATTCAAAGCAGTAAATTTGTTCTTTAGGCTCTGCTCAAGTCACTGAGGTTCCTTATCCACTGGATCAAGGAAACTCCAAAAAACTTACACATTAAGTATGCATAGTTTCATGGCAAATGCAAATATGCACTTTAAATGTGACATCAATGCAGTGGATTGCATTCATAGCATGCTGGCAGCCTACTTAAATACTAGCATTTTCTTTTCTTAAGTGTATATGTAATTTATAATAGCCAGCTAACTTCAGGAAGTTCTTCATGCTCCAAGGCTGGAGTTCTTGTATATTATACAATATACTACTCCCAAAGACCAATAGTAAAACAAAACAGGAAAATTCACTCCCTATAGAGAAGACTCCCCTAGGCTTTAAGGACATACAACTAAAGCTTTAGAAAAGGGCTGATATGTGTAATGTGACTAAGGCTCAAAACCACCCCAATATATGTCTGTCTGATGATGTGCCTATGGCACTGTTGTAGCATTACAAATATGTACCAGTAAATCCACCTCTGAATGCAGTTCATCTCTCTTGGGAATGAGGTTCATCTTTCACAGTACAACATGGTCTTCTAGACAGAAGGAGAAAGAAAAAAACATTTATCATTCCTGTGCCAGGCAGAGTTCAACTTGAAAGAAACCGGATGAAACGTGTATCATTCATCTAAGGAACAAATCCACACTACAGATTTGTCTGAGAGACAAGTGAATGCGATCCAAAAAAGCTATCCATTTCAGAATGAGAGGTTTGAATTCAGTCCAACCAGAAAATGCATGCTGAGTAGCATCCATTTATTCAGAGTAGTAATGGTTTGTTCTAGCAGCACATTGCCCTGATCATTTGTGTTAAACATAGTATATATACTATATAAAACCAACGAAAATTCTTTGCAAGTGCAGGCTATCTGCCAGTTCCACAAAGGGATTTTTTTTTTCTAAATAGGTACTGCACAAGGGCTGTTGCCTGCAGAGCAGGTTTTGTGTGCTCAGCCTACTGCGATCATCGGGTCTGAGTGCACAGTAAATGGAATTCACAAGCCTTTCCAAGTCACCTCCTGTGTAAAGCCCTGAACAGACAGTCCCAGAAGTGAAGTAAGGAACAACTTCCCTCTCCGCCCCTTTGGGCAGCTCACACACAAGCTTTTAGCAATACCTAAAACAAGAAAAACACCTACAGCCACTTCACCGGGACTGAGGGAAACAGAGCGGAAATGAGACACTGATTAAGTGGTGAGCCAGCTTCACACGCAGGGAAACTTCCAACTTTCTTTCCTAATGACTTTTTAAAAAGGGCTTCATTTTTGCTTGTATTCCCTTAAAAAAAAATAAAAATCTTGGCCCATGAGCTCTCAGTGCCTACACAGATGAAAGCTGTGAGAGGCCTTAAATGACTTCAGCAGGAAACTACTGGGAAGGGGAGGGGTCTGTTTTCTGACAGTCCCATTACACATTTCTAGGAAAAATCTTTTCAAGTGCTGCGGACGAAAATGAAACAGAATTACAGCACTGCCTCTCTCTTGGAGACAATTGCAACAACACTTTTCCTGCTCCCATGCTGGAGTGCTGCAAAGTAATTTCCTTCTTTTTTTTATCTCTCCTTCTCTCTTTTTGAGAATCTTGGGGTTAGGAATAGCACTTCAGATTGAAGAAATTGTCAGAATCAACGGATTTAAACTCTGCTCGAATAAGACCCATGTTTGTTTCAGGCACCCTTGATGAATACTTTGTTTTGCAGTTGCATTCATAAATCCCTCTGCCATTACCCAAAGCCCTCACAAGCTGTTTAGTGAGCTCAGGAGTTTTCCAGTTAGTAGTGATGACAAAGCACTGGACGACTGCAAAACCCATGGTGGAGAAGCTGAGCAATAACAGACACCAGCCAGATAGATCACTGGGGTGGAAGGTCATCCTCCAACAGTATTTCCATTTTTCCCCCTTGTTAAATTGCTCTGGGAAAAATCCTCTTTTTTAGTATAATGTAATGAAGAACACCACTTACACAGAGCTGCAAGTCCTGGCCGTGCTGGGAATTTTAACTGATGTCTCCACCCAAGCAGCATGTGGAACCAATGTAATGGCTAACACAATTCAGAGCTTAAAATGGAGTGATGTTGCAGCTCCAGCTGGTTTTATACATCAGTACAAGAGATTTTTGGAAGCATTAGAGAAGAAATAGAAAGAGAGGTGAAGAATGGCACCCAGTCTGATGATGTACAGTGACAATGCAAAAAGCAAGACAAAATAAAGCACCACTGGATCCTATCACATAGAACCAAGACAGTCACAAGAAAGTGAGGAATGTTGGGGCATTTCTCATGGGAAACAGGTGCATTATTTTTTATCTCCGTTTTTAGAAAAGGCACAGTAGTCTACACATGGGAAGGTGGAGACACGTGGCAGCCTGGGGTGGACAATACAGCTTTCATTCTGATGAAGAGGAAAGATTCCCTGTAAGTAGATTTGGCCCAACTGCCTTTAACAGTTACTGTGACTCGCAGTGCTCTGCAAATCCCTCAATTATCAGAGAGCTTCATCTCCCTATTGATCAGCTCATCCAAGCAACCTCTGCAAGGGCTTTTTTTCTTCCCAAGAACAGAGCTATACTTTTTGATCAAACAAGTTTCCACCTTCTTTCCTAGTCCTAACATGCAGAGACCCAAAATCAGTGTCAAGGCACAATGATGACAAACATTTACCTTATTACCAAATATATTTTCATGTACGTCCCTGCTTATAAGCAGAAGTTCTCAACTAGTTGCTAATTCTGATGCAGATTTTTAGCAATTTAATAATTATTTAGTATTTAGTAAGTATTAGATACTAATTTGGTACACCTGCTGTCCATCCAGAGATGTTATAGACAAAGAATTTAGCCAGTGAAGAGAATCACAATATAAACTCTGTCCCCATTCAAAACAGGAGCTGATTTTCCACCAGCATCAATGGGTCATATTTGCACTGGGTACTTACTGTGTATTTAGAAAGTAAGTAAATAAACGAACTAGCAGTGGAAGTATTTGAGAACTAAAGAGGGGTGACATCACCATAAAACACTTCTGGGGCTTTCATCCACGAAAACAAAATTAAAGGGTCACTTATAAAAAATATGTGTCTCTGAAAAATTTGATACCCTAATCTCAGGTAATGCACTTCTTAACCAGCATTACAACCACCCCTCTCCCAACATGTTAAACCTGTACATCCCAGTTTCATATCTGCAGGTAAGACTGACTCCACAAACAATCTAACTGGGGAAATTTTTGCTAAGGGCATTCTAAATGCCCAAATAACCTGGTCTGAGAGAGATAATTCTGTACTTTCTGGAACGGTGATAAAATAGTTTGAAAACATGCTTCAGGCTTGCAAGAGTCCTCAAACACAAAAATACAGCAGCATTTAAAATTATTAGGTTGAATTTATCTGACTTAGGCAAAACACTTGCTTTTCCCCTTAGAAATAAATTTAATATCCTTTCACTCTGTCATTAACCAGGATTATTTGATTCTGAGGAAGAATTTATATAGTCAATATCGCTGAAGCACATAAACAAGCTGAGCACTTTTCTAAAATAAAACTCTAGGACGTCAATGCAAATCAATGGTAAAAAGGTATTTCAGAATGCAGTAAGAACTGGAATAGCTTAGTTACACAGCATCTTAATGAGTAGAAGAAATATTGATTGTTTTGCAGTCCACTTTTAAAAACAAAACCAGACTTTCACTTTGCTTTCTCCCCACTGATTAAAAAACCCTGATAATTTTTGGTATGAAAACACCCAGCATTTAAACTGTTATTTTTGATAGACTATGAACACAGCAAAACATGAAGGAAGGCTTTCATGTATCTTGTACATTATCAAGTTTTTTGGCAGCTGAAGTTCTTTAAATGCTCTCATTAACTCAGAATTCGTATTCTTGAGGTAGAGGGGCTAGTTCAGAGTTATTGAAAGAAAGTTGTCCATCTTACAGTATTTTCCTGTAGATGTACTGTGAACATTCTTTATGTTTCATTCTCTTGACAGGAGTGATTTTCCCTGGACATTAGTGATTCACGTGAATTCCAAATCACTTCAGTAAAACGCAGTCTCACAAGGAAGAACCTGCAATCTCACAGATCACAGCCTTAAAAAGGATCCAAAACCAGCCAGCAACTGCATCTTCTGTAAGTGAAACCAGTCCATCTTATAAAATCATCTCCTGGGGAGAAGACATCCAACAGTAACATTAAATGTACGTAACAACAAAACCAGGTAAAACTATGTCTAAGGCAATACTTTTGGGAAAAGCTTTAAAAAAGTACTTTGACTCTTTTTATCATGTTTCTATCAGATAAATTTACTAGTTTTTAGAAGTCTGTTTTTACTCAAGTTTCCAAGCACCGTTGTACATTTGCAAAGCATATTTATCATCCAGGGAAAGTCTTTATCCAGGGAAAGACCACCATTATTTTCAAAGGAAAAGGGAAAAGTACAGCAAAGACTTCAAAGATGTGAGTGAATTATTTCATTCAGAAGTGCAGCATGTGCTCTTTCTTCTGTAATGACACAGTACAGAAAACAACATGTAATTAATGCAATTCCTTTGCCAAATGAGTGGGATCTTATAAAGAATTGGCACATAATTCTGATTTGAGCTTTCTTGTTTTAAACAAAACCAAACCTAATTCAGAACAATATAATGTACTAACAGGGTCCTTCAACAGATTTTTCTTTTTTCCTCCAGTATAAATGACTGTAAAGTTCTGGGCCTGTAGTCAAAAGGATACTCAGTGTCCAAACCAGCATTACTGGTGCAGCCAGGCATTTCTGTGTACTGTGGTACTCCTGTGTAAGAGAATCAAAGAAGAACATTTGGCCTTTTGTTATCTTATGTACCAAGACAGAAGAGCATGCTTCTTCCTCTCCTCCACCCAATGAACAGATGTGGCTTTAATCACATACAAAACAAAGTGCTCACAGGTTTCAGACTATGACTTTAAAATTTAGGAGTAAAATTACTTTTCAAAGACAGTGATTTTCACCTAATTATCTTGAAACTGTCCATAAAAGGCAGATAGGTAGGAAACTAGATAAATACACCAAGTAGGGTTTGGTTTAGGGTTATTATCTTCAGTTGGAGAGAAAATGAAGATAATTTTGGTAAACAAAGAACTTGTAGCAAGACAAATTTTAAAAGAAGCCTCGAGGTCCAGCATAGAAAAGTTATAGGAGATTCATCAATAAATTAGATTTTACAGAGTGGTGTAAATCCACATGCTGCCTATTCCTTACTGAACTCAAAGCTGCAGATTAACTCAATACACATTAGCAAACAGTATAATTAGTTAAAAGAGAGGCAGAAAATGCCACACAAAAGCCCAAATGCTACTCTTGGGGAAAGGGCACCTAGAACTTCTATAACTTTAAGCCAGCCACTAACCTAGATCTCCTGGTATCCAGCTCTCCTGCCACCACCCCAGCTAAAATCATCTCATAAATACCTAAGTCAGACTACCCTTCTTTCTGAGCAGCATTAGAGCTCTCTGACAAACTGTGTGTGAAATGCAGTTCCAGGGAATGTGGATCGTGGGCAACTCTTCAAGACCTATTTCAAAAGGATATGGTGCTGAGGTAGCTGGAATTTGCATAGAGAAAGAACAGGTACGTTCCTAATGTATGATCTGGGCCTTGGTTGGCAGGAATTATCTCTGTGTACATGGCCTGGACGGGGATAACGTGCACAGAGTACAAAGGGATCTCTTTTCCACATCTGGGTGTTGCACCAGGAGCAGA
This sequence comes from Corapipo altera, assembly GCF_003945725.1. NCBI lineage: Eukaryota > Metazoa > Chordata > Aves > Passeriformes > Pipridae > Corapipo > Corapipo altera. Next base: position 7,667,762 of record NW_020884889.1, on the reverse strand, counting down.
GGGTGGAGGGACAGAGGTGAAACCTGTGATTCTGATGTGAAAGTGAGATGCACAACGCTGGCATCTGGCAACCACACGAGACACACAAGGTAGAGCTGGGCCTCTGGCTGCTCGCCAGCCAGGGCGCCTACAGGGATAACAAGAGCTTGTAACCCACAGGGAAAGGTCAGGATGGCAAGAAAAGAATTATGGCCCACATTGGTACTTCAGCTGCAAATTCATACCTTTATAGAATTTCAGTAAAGCTCTACCGCAACATCCCATAATTAATTTTAAAACCACAGGCATTCAAAGTTCATCACAAATGACCAAGTTCACAAAACATCCAGACACAGCCCCCACTGAAAATCAATGGGAGTTAAGCCCCTAAATACTCTTACAGTTCTGACCAAATATTTTCATTTTTTCCCATTCAAAACTACAAGTTGTGCCCTCACTTTGAAACAAACCTCTCTTGCTCACAGCTTTTTTCAGTCCTACATTTCACTGTGACTTTTGGAGAGTATTACAACCTGCAGTGCCCCAGCCAGTAGCAGCTACCTCTGAAGTTTCAAAGACAGTACTCGTGTCTCTGGAGCTTGTACTGCTCACTTCTACAACTGCTCTTCAGCCTACTCAGATGCTCCCAGCTCGATTTACAGATTGTTGAGACAAACTCCCCTAATACTCTTGTCATAAGACAAGAGAAGATAAGATTACAGGTCCTGAATGAGTCAGTCCTAAAGTCAGTATTAAGGAAATTTCATGCAGACGGTTTTGCTTACGGACTTTCTTGCAATGCCTAGGACCAATGTGACTTTCTAAAATGTGAGTTTTTAATTATGAGCAGAGAAACAATAGCTCACTTCAACATGAAAAAGAATACATCCACTATTTTTCCATGCTCCGTAATTTGAAAATAGGTCAACTCATTAGCTTTAAAGCTTTTAAAAATACTAAAACTGAATTATAAGGCTCAATTTCCTTTTCATTTTTTAAGCCAGACCCAGAGATTGCAAAGTTTCAGACCAGTGACTACTTTAAGATGATAAAAGGGGATAAAGTTTTGGAACTATGAACCTAATATTGCCAGAACAGATTGATTACATAGTAAATTTTTAAAGAGAAAGTAAATTTTTTAACCTTGGCTAAATTTGAGCCATTTAAATAAGACCAAAGCATTAACTGCATGCCAGTTCAGAAGCGCTACAGGGCCCGTAATTTGTCACACTGTACATACAGATCTAGCTGACTTTTCTCCCTTTTTCCCACAGTTTGCATGTTCAGAATGCAAACAGGGCCCAAAGTACACCCGAACAGCACGCCTGGCAATTTGAGAGACTTCCTATATGTAATGTGAACCAGACAGAATCAATACATACTCAAAAAAATTGACTAGGAAAGGGCAATTTTTTACTCTGCACTTTAAAAACATAACCCTGGAGGCCAAAATTGCTCTATTGACATTTTGTAAATTGACAACAACAGAATTATGATTAGTGGGACATTGACTCCCAGTGCTTCCCAAGCAACTTCTGCATGACCTAGGGGAACACCTTGTATTCATTCAGCATGAAACAGAGGTCCCTCAGTTCATCAGCACCACGATGCCCAACAGGCACTGTGCTCTTGGGAAATATTCCTACTCAGCAGTTTGTGTGAATTTCAACCAAATGAAGCCTCACAATTGCTAAAATCCAGACAAAGCCCACCAGACCTGGCCTGGCTCTGCTGCTGGTGCTCTGTGCACTAACACAGACCCTGTGAACTCAGCAGGCAGAATGAGCTGAAAAGTGAAGCACCCCAAAGTTCAGGGGAATAAAACACCTCATTATGAGCCCACCCTAGCATCAATATGGGCTCCTCGTGCCCATACTCTGATGGTGATGCCATGCTGGTGATGGAGAACCTGATGTCAAATCTCTCCTCCTCACTGACTCACCCAAATGCTCAGAGCAGGGAGCGAGAGGCACTGGAGCTACCGCAGAGACTGTCAGTCACCCACAGGCTGGTTAAACTAATCCCAGGAATACAGATGGCTCACAGCAGGCCAGCACAGCACAGAACCACACCCTGCCAGTGATTTCCAGCAATCCAAACAGCCACTGCAGACTAAGCCCATCTTGGGGTTTCCACCTGAGGTCCAGATCCTGCAAGAAACGCTACTGCAGGATCCAGGGCTGTGTTCTCTGCTTCTCAGGGTTCTCCATCCTTAGACTGAAGTTCAGGTTCCTGCTGCCCAAACAAAACTGGAGAAAAACTGTTGGTTTAAAATCCTGGTAGGTAAGTCAAACTCTACCAAAATCCTACTGCTCTGAGGTATCTCATACTTGCAGTCACTTCACCTAAAACTAATTTGGTTTTAAAACTGAAGTTAAGGAACTTGTTAGTAATCATTTTTCAAGTATTTATTTATTTTGTTGAGGAAGGAAGGGAGGGAGGAGAGGAAAATCAAGCTATTTAGCTTTCCAAGTATTTAACATAAAACCCAAAAGAGCTCCATCTGGCAACCAGCAGGATTTCTAAATAATATAAATAGTATCTACATAAGAACCAGGCTGTCTATGGAGTGAGACAACTTTAACTTTTACAGCCACAAGAAGCCTTTATTAACATAAAAGGAAATTATAAAAAATTAAGTTAGAACAGGAACAAGAGCCTGGCAAGCTGACAGAAGACCCCAGGAATCTCTGCATTAATCTTGAAATGCTGCTTTTGACTTTGTTGAAATATAGCATCATACACTGTGTGGTTTTAAAAAACAAAACAAAAACACTCCCTTAAGTTCAAAGGACTCTAGTACAATAAAACCAGTTCTAGGAAAATATTCAGATTAATAAAAATCTATATGAAATGCATTGCTTTGCCACGCAAAACAACCCTTAACATTTTAACATAGCTTGGAAAACATTAATATTTAATTACAGATTTCATTGAGTCATGGATGAGGCCCTTCATGTCCATAGATGTCTGTCTTCATTAAGAAAATGTTCCAGAATACTGCTAATTATGTTAATTAAATGTAAGTCTGAACTGTTCTATATAAAAATTTTGATAATTCTAATTCCCAAGTAAATAAACATCTCTCAGAGTACACAGTATTTAATTTTCTGAGTTAGTCATATGAAGGATGATCTGGCCTTGCACTTCATACCTAGCCTTTCTACTTTTTGGCCCAGTTGTAAGTGATCCAAACTTGGTGGTGGTTTGGTGTCCTGTGGGAAACACTTCAATGGTTCTCAATGCCCCTGTCAAATTGCCACTGGGATTTTCTGTCATTTTCTTGGCGAAAAATCAAAGAGTGAAACAGTGGGCCCAAAAAAACATGTTATGGTAATCCTGTGAGGCTAGGGTAGCCTTGAAGCTCTGCATTTTCCGCTATCCCTAGGCTACAGGAAGAGAATTTCTATCTTTATCATTGCCCATCTGGCACCTTTCACAGGCAGTAAGAACAAAGAAGTAAAATGTACTGGCCCCTACCATCTGCTTCTGCTTGTAAAGTCTGGAAAGAGCCTGATAGGGAAGAAAGCAAAAAAAAAAAAAAAAAAAGATAAAACCCAACCCCTTCATTTCCCACCAAACTGTTCTGGCAGGTACACACTGTGCCTGTACTTCTTACACATCTTAGGGCCACCCTAGAGACTCCTGGTTCCCCACAGCAGCACAGCTGCTCAGCTCAGAGCATCCCAAACACTCCCAGCCCCACGTCCTCATTCACAGCCTTCCAGCAGCCCGGGAAGAAAGGTCGCGTTGTTTGAGATTTGCTTTATTGGATCAGCCTCTGTTTTATCTAGAATAGGAAAATTCCTGTGGGTTTAATAAGAGGTATTACCCTACAGATTTTCTCTGGTCCCACCTCCTTTCCCATCAGCCACATCCCCTCTCTTGCTGCAAGGCTGCATACACCATGTGTTGGCTCGACCCCTTCTGTCTCTGACAGAAGTTTGGCCAAAAAGAGCAGATTTTCTGCTACTTTGATCATTTCCTGTGGTAAAAAGTAAAGGGAATTATCTGACCCATGGTCTTTTTTTTCTTAGTTTTGAAAAATAACATGGCTTTACATTTGCAAGTTCCCTTAAATAGTGCACTTGCTTTTCAATAGCATTTTGCTGCTAGTTTACTGGTTGTCTTACAGAACTTACTTTTTTTAGAATCAGAAAACACACTGTTGTGACCTCAATCTCAGAGATTCAGCTGCTGTATTACATCAACTATGAAATTCCCTGTGCTGAAGCAGCCAAAAGATAGTATCAAATCCACAGACAATACAAAGGTGACAACTTCTTCCCTATTAAAAAGTTAATACATTTAAGAAGTAAGCTTAATTCTCCTTTGGTGGGGATAGTGTTGTTTTTGGCTACAAATGTGCATTGCTTAATGTCTTTAGAAATAAGTTAAACCTTTTATTAAATGCACTACTAATCTATTAGATATGTGATATAAGCACCACAAAACCTTTTCTTTTGTCAAAAATCATCAAGACTCCAGATCAGAAAATGTGTTTGTTGCTTGTCTATGCCCATGGTGAAATAGTGACACTACCTGCTGATCTAAATGGTGTGTAAGCATTTGGGCAACAAGGGCCTGAAATATGATGCCAAGTGGTAATCAGTGACCTCGATGGGGCCTGTGAGTGCACCCTGAAAACTTGTCCACTTTGTATTTTTTTGTCCCAGAGAGTACAAAGTAAACAAAGATGAATATACCTACTGAAATGTCTTGTATCAGAATTAATATTCTATAGGAATAAATTCCAAATAAATTAGCACAATATACATTCTTTATATATGTGGCACTATGGCATTTAAAATAGATGTTCATATTTAATAGTGGAACTCCACTCTTTCAGCTCAGAAAATGCTACAATATGCATATGTATATATAGACATTTTCCTGTTAATCATTTAGTCAGAGTGCATAAAAAGTTGTGCTTGTTTGTATCAAAAGCCTTTTTTTTTGACCTTTGTTGTGCTAATTACATGAATAGCACAGATTCTGACAGATACTCTCTTGAGCTGAGGCCAGGGAGCAGCTCATGGCTCCCTTTGTGTGAGTTCTACTCTTGAAAGAAATGACTGAACATTTTGAACTGTTAAAATTACTATTGTCTTAAAATGTCACAGTAAGTTACTTTGGTGAATTTACTATTTGTATGTACACATATATATATATATATATATTTAAGGAGCCTGTTAACTAAAATCATGGCCTGGCTACATTTCACATTTTATTCTATAAAACTAAACCCTTCCAAAACTCACGCAGCTCAAAAGCAAAGGGAGATTTGTTTTCTTTCAGTGTTAAAGGACAAAGAAGATACGTACTTTTTGATATATTTATGCATGTACCTCACTTGAAAATATAATAAGAAAGGGGGAAAGAATCTGCAATATCCTTGTTAAAACAAAAATTGCACTAAACCACTTAAAACAAGATCTTACCACAACAAAGATCGGCACTATCATTGTTAATAACATATTGCCTTTCATATGCAGAGGTAATAAGGAGGCTGTACTGTGATCTATATAACCTCAATAATGTATAAATGAATCAAAAAGAACCTAATTAGTTCAGCAGCACCAAAAATTATTAAGTAGAAACATCAAAAGAGCCAGTGGGATGCCACTTTTTTCTGTCAGACGCTGCAGAGCTGCCCTTCAGAATCCTCTGGTTTATATCTGCAAGGAGGAGGCCTCACCAATGTAGGTCACAGTAACTTAAAAGACCTGGAGCTAAAGGATGCCATGTGCCCTCTCTACACAGCACTGCCCTGCAGCTCCTCAGCACCATCCCTGCACGTCCCACACGAAGTTCTGCACCATCCAGGATCTATGCAAAGGAAGGGTGGAGCTGGTTCCTCACCTCCTGTGTGCAGCCGCAGAAGATAGTACATCCTGAAAGCATTACGTGTGCTACAGTCCCTTTTTCCTCCTTCCCCACAGAGCCACTGCGGAAAAGGAGGAAGGGTCAGTCGGGTGGGAGTCTCGGCTTCCACGGAAACACGCTACGAGGCAAGGAGATACCAGGGACAGACAACTCCAAACACCACAGAGACACAGGACCTCCCCGTAGATGGCCTTGACCTCCTGTGAATCCCTCCGGAGTCCTACAGCTGTTCCTGCCACACAGATGGGAAAACGTTTGTGCGTGCACACGTGAGAGTCTCTGAGGAAATACCTGCAGAGGCATCTAAGTCAAAGTTAGAACATCGTGTGCATGAATTTATTAGTGAAAAAACAGTAAGAGTACTTTATACTTGTATACTACACCACATAGATGTGGACATCCACGCCTCTGCAGCACATACTGCTGGGCTCACAGGGCATTATTTGTTTCACTCCATCTAAGTAAAGCATCATGTGCAGGAGAAACAATAATGCTATAAATGGAAGACCTTTCACTACTCCAGGGCTGTTCCATACCCAAAACCCAAAGGTTACCATCTTCAAAGGAATAAATAGGACAGTACTTTTAACTTAAGTTTTAAGCTGTGGTAGCAACATTTTAAGGTGTGTTCTCTAACAGCTTTCAACATTGCTCAGTTTGTAGATCCATTAAAAAAACCCACAGTTATGCAATGCAGCAGGGCAGTCAAACAAAACCTCCTTGCAGAAGACTTGCTCTTCTATTTACCTTTAAGACAACATATAGAAGGCAACAGATCCCACAGGTCCACAAAGACTAGGCTGAAAAAATTCACCACTGCAACTATTGGAACTACAGCAGTATGCTCTGGTCCACTAAGGTGGACTAAGGTCCACCCTCAGTTCCCAAGGAATTCAAGTGGAGGTTGACTGGGCCTCAAAAGCTGGCTATCTTTTCCTGTAATCTATAACACCAACCTCAAACTGCTTTGACAGAAATCTCTACTGAGGAGTTCCAACACAAACCTCTGAAAAATACAGAGCCCACTCCGGCAAACCTTCATAATCCTGAGCAGACACATAGAACGTGCAGGGCCCTCCAGCAGGGTGAAGTCTTTCAGGAAGTAATATGGAAAGTCAGATTTAACACACAGATGGCCCACAACATCAGCAAGAGTTAAAACACAAAACTCAAAAGATAACACCGAATGCTGATAAAGACAAACAAAGCCAGGCTGTGCCCTGCTGCAGACACCACCAGCGCTCCGCAGAGCAGTCCCAGTGCAGAGCAATCCCAATGCCAAGCGATCCGAGTGTACGCAGCACTGCCCAGCTGTCCACAGATACAACTGGAGTAGCTCTGTCAGAGGCTCCTGAGGAGGAGGGGTAGTACTGGGGGAGGGACAGTATTTATAAAAATAAAAGAACTGAACTGAAGCCTGTATGCTGCTGTCTAGAACTCCAGTTACGTTTGTACCACCCATTCCCTGGGGGAAATGACATACAATGCAAACAGGCCTAGTTGTTCAATTATTCAAGTATTAAGAGATTCACAGAAAGGCATCTGAGAAACATAACATTTTAATAGATGAAATAAATACTCCAGTACATGCAAGATAAAAACTGACATTGGAAAAAAATTAAAAATCACTTTTGTTATAGTGTAATTTTGTTTGTTTGTTTAAACACTCACAGTAGCTTTTCCCCCAGTTTGGAAATCAACACATGGAAAACATAATCACAACCTCCAGTCCTTCCACTCCTACACACCAAATGCACTTCTAACCTAACACTTGATGCAAAATAAAAAAAGTCGTACAAAACAAAAACAAACAAAATAGTAGCTACATCCATCATCTATGTGTTGTTGGGTTTTTTCATTTTTTTAAATGAGTGAGAACTGAGGTAACCTTTTTCCTGCACAACCGAACAGCAAAATTTAGAAGGGAAATTCGGAAGACAAGACAAGACAAACTTTAAAAACCGCACCCAGCGCGATTAAAGCTCTTTTTTTTCTCCTTTTTTTTAAGATACCCCCACCTCCCCAAATATAAAAACTTCGAAACAGTTATTACCATTTGTGTGAAGACCTTGTTGAATAAAGAAAAATTTATCTGCAGATACTTGCTTAACTTTAAAGTAAAATAAAAAGAAGCCAAAACTGGCTACCTTTATTAGTACATATAGTTTGAATATGTTCTGCTTCTTCACCACACGAAATCAAAGGATTGGGCTCATCCAAGCAAATTCTTTGGTATACAAAAAAAGGGTGAGGAGGTGGGATATTATTTTCCTTTAGCAATGACTGGGATCTAAACAGAAGATGTGGGGGTTAATTCACAGAATTGGAGTTCACTGGCGGTAAAGTCCTGGGTGAAGATCTTTCTCTTAGTGCCTGAGATAGCAGGTTGCAACCATCCGAGACGGCGCAAGCTGAGTTCCTCAACCTTTCCCTGTAATCGCTCATTTTGGTGCTACTTTCGGGGTGTTGGGCTATATCCCTGAGGCATTGGGTCAGGAGCACACAAGCAGATACCACACTCATGGCTCCTCCTAGGATGGCAGTTTGCACAGCTTTGCCCTCTGGATTAATGGTGGCAGCTTTACCCAAAAACTGGGGCTCAGTGGCAAAGCCCACCAGAGCATAGACAGACTGCACCAAAGGTCCACTGAACAAGACGCACCGGTTCCTGGTCAGCTCGCTGGGCGAGGTCTTGACCTCCTTGACACACGCCAAGAGGGCAGAGGCGCTCGTGCTCATACATTTGACACTGAGTTTGAACTGCTCCTTAGCAAATTTATCCTTGGATTTCTCACTGGCCAGCACACAGGCATCTGTCAGGAATTTCAAGTTCTTGGACATGTTCTGAGAAACCTCCAGCAGGAGCTGAGGGCTCATATCTGCCAAAGGGGTGGTCTTCAAGACCCCGCAGCCGTGCTCCACCTCATGCCTACATCGGGTCACCTTGTAGCGATCCACCAAGCCAGGCATAGCAGGCTGGGCCCCCGGAGTCTCCACTGCAGCCAGGTAGGCAGCGTGGGCAGAGCATTCGGTCAGGGAGACCACCAGCTCCCCCATCTCCATCAGGCTTTCCCCCACCTCCCCGAAGCGTCCCATGTTGAGCTGGCTCTGGACGTCATGGGTCAAGATGGAGAGTCCTTTGGTCCTGGCAATGATCGTGTCCCTGCACTTCTCAAAGGACTCACCGAAGACAGACAGACTCTCGGTGTTCACCGGCCTGGTCTCGCTCGACAGCAGAAGCAGATCGGCCACCAGTTGCATCTTGATCTTGCAGTGGTCGCAGATAGAGATGAGCTTCTTCCTCTGCAGGGAGCTGCTGCTGGGGATGCCGCCGCCGGAGACCTCGCTGCTGGACTTGCCGGAGCCACCGCTAGCCATAGCGCCGGGGGGGCACTCGCATGCCGCTCGCTACCCCGCTGCCGCCGCCTCCGCCGCCCGCGCAGTCCCGACTGAGCCCGGCAGGATCGCTCTGCCTTTTCCGCAACATCATTCCATTAATCGCCGGGAGGCAAGAAAAGGCTCTGGGCGCCGGGGCTGCCGCTGCTGCGGGGAGCGAGCTCGGCCGGGGCGCCCGCCCCGCTCCAGCCTCCGCTCCTACGGCGCTCCCGCGGCGGGGCGGCGCTCGCCGGGCGCCCCCGGGCCCCGGTCCGGCATCCTTTAGTTACAAATATCTATTTCTTCCTTTCCTTTTCGCACGCTGGCTCGCCTTCCCTTCCCAGCACCTCGTCCGTGCTCGCCGGCCGCGGGGATCCTGCGCGAAGTTCCCTCCAGCAGCCGGAATCCCTCAGGGACGCGCCGCCGCCGAGCGGAGTTGGGGCAGGGGCGCAGCCCTCCAAGTTGCTACCGCGGCCCCGGCGCCTCCGGTCGGGGAGCGCCCGCCGGGCGCAGCTCGCAGGGGCCGGAGGGGCGGCGGCTGCGCACCATGTGCCGCCCCCGGCGCCCGCCGCGGCCCCGGCTCGCAGGAAGCGCCGCGGAGGGTGTGGCCCGCCCGCCCCGCACGGCCCCGCCGCGCACCCGCGGGGAGCCGGGCCGGGAGGGGAGAGGGGCACGGCGGGGAGCCGGGACACGGGGGACGGCGGGGGAGGGAAACGGGAAAAAAAACAGAAGAGAGGAGGGTAAAAAAAAAATAAAAATAAAAAGCTCCACCGGATCCGGGTGCTGGGGCGGGCGGGCGGATCCGTTCCCCTTCCTTTGCCGCTGCCTCACTCCTTCCTGCCGCGATCATTCACGCGGCCGCTGCGCGCTCGGTCCCCGCCGCCGCGGTCCATCCCCTGCGCCCCCGGGCCCTCCTCGCCGGCTCCCGCCGTGGCCGCCGCCGCACCAACTTAGGCTCTTCCCGCAAACAAGGGTGGTGGCCGCGGGCTGCAGCCGCGGATGCTGCGACCCGCCCGGCCTGACGCTCCTCCTGCCATCTTCCCCGGCTGAGCCGCCAACTCCCAGGGGAAAAAAAAAAAAAATTAAAAAAAAAAAAAAGATAAAAAGAAGAAGAGTAGGAAATCTTCCTTTAAATTCCCTTTCTCAGGCTTTCAGACAAACTACTGGGAAGCGGCGGCTGCGACGCCGCGGCCAGCCAGACGCTGCACGGCTCTGGGGGAGCTCCCCCGCCCCGCTGCCTTTGCTGTAACCTCACTTGAGCCTATCGAAATCTTTTGTGCGGTGTCACCGCCCTTCGTTTAAATCCTGCCCTCCCCCCGCCGCCGCTCCGCGCCCGCCGCCGCTCGCTCCTCCCAGGCGGAGGGGGCAGCAGCGCCGGCACCGCCCGCCCGCCCGCCGCGGGCGCTGCCCCGGCCCCGCCGAGCGGGGGATTGCGGGGGCTCGCTGAGCAAATAAACAACCGGGGGTGCTGGAGGGAGAGGCCGGTGGGAGAAATGCGAGAGGCAGCCGGAGAGCGCCTGCCGGGTGGGCGGTGGCGCGTCCTGCGCTCGGATGTCGGACACGGAGGAGATGCCGCGGGGGGAACGGAGGAGCCGCCCTCGCTCCAGCCACCGGGGCTGAGGCGCCCCCGGGTGCCGCTCCCTGCCCGGCCCCTGCCCCGGGCAGCCCGCCAGGTGAGTGCGGCGTTCCGGTCGGAGCTCCCGTCCCTGTCCCCGGCGCGCCGGGGAGCGCCCGTGTCGGGATGTCCCGGCCCAGGTAGAAGAAGCCGTTGCGTGTGTCAACCTGGGCGGGTCAGAGCCCGTGGCACCGCGGGCCCGCCGCACCGCACCCCGCGGGGCCCCGGCTGCCCCAGGTGCCCAGCTGGCTGTCGTGGGTGCTGTACACACGGGATGGGGTATTGCTGCATCGTTATTTACACAGAAACAGTGCCCTCAGCACTGGCCTTGACCCAATTTTTAAACCAATGAAGATGAATTTGTTTCGTTCCTCTCGTGTGTCTGTCATCGTTTTCGAGCCCTGGTTACTGTTTGTTAGACTTTAGCAGGGAAAATGTAAACCTACTGACACTGCTGTGTACAGAAAGGCTTTCTCTGGCCTGTTTCCATTCTGCAGCACATCAAGAACTTTATTAGACGGTTCTTGTCAAAGATGTTAACACACAGTAAATCTGAGGCATTCATGTAAATGCCATTAAACAGTAATAAAATTAAAATTACTAATTGGGCTGGAACAAGTTACAAGAAGATGGGTTTAATGCTTCCAAAGGGAATGTATAGTTTGGTAAATGATGATGATGAGAACATTTATGTCCCACGCATCAGATTCTGTCCTGTTATGCAGTATCTCCATTAACATAATCCTGAACCCCATCAAATCAACACCAAATTAAAGTCCACGCTGAAGTCACATCTTACATTTGCTACGTATTTTGCTGCAGCTTAATTCCCTTTTTAAGTCAGGCTTCTCATTCTAGGCATTTAGAATGCATTTAGCAGCCTACAGAAATCCAGAAATACATTTGCCCCAATTCACAGTTAACATCCTGCTACAGTCATACTACTGCAAGGGTATAAGTGACCTTGAAATAAGTGGAAATTGGACCAAACTCCTCACTTGCAGTTGCAGGCCAGATCCAACAATGTTGTGGCACAAACCCAGCCCACCTAATGGATTCCATACATTTAAAGAGCTTCAGATAATTTTATTTGTGTATATTTTCAGTCATTAGCTAGGGGAACCCTTGGCTGCCTACTCGTAGAGTGGGCCGTGAACAGGATGAACACAGATGTCAAAGTGGAGGGTTAACAGGATATACACATTTGGGGGATGGGGAAGCTCTTGCCATAGAGCCAGGCTTGAGGAAAGGGGCAGATACTGGTCTATGGGTGTGTCGAAAACAGGGCAGTTCTCCACCCATCCCTCCTCACAAAAACAGCGTGAGGGAAATTTTGTTTACTTGAGTCAGATTATAGCAGTTGAAAGGAAGGTCATGATTTGGGCCTAAACAATTTTGGCTTACTGCCAGTAACTTGTTTCCAAAAGTATAAATAGGAATGATTTCAGAATACTCTGAAAAATAAAAATCAATGGGCAGAAGAATCCAGCTAAACTATTTCAAAAAGATTCCAGATATGTCCTTAAGTGAGATGAGACAGTATACAGCACAAGGAATGCTTCTCATAAATATTAACCTAGTTTATCTTTAATGAGGATTGACTACATTTAATTAGGGTTTGAAAGACTTCATTTTAGAGAACGTAGGTCTCACCCCTGGCTAGAAGAGGTGTTACATGACCTAATAATCTTTTCCATTTTTAGATGCTGCTGCCTGCCATGATGATCTGTGTGATTTGTGCCATTCCCCAAGGACAAAGCGGAGAGATCCTTGGTTTGGACAGGTCCTGCTTGGCTCCTCCACCAACCTTCTTCCACAGGAACACATCTGGGCCTTAGCCATGGCCATTCCTATCAGCTGACAGGGCCACCAGAGCTCTTAGTAACTGCTATAATATGAAGCAAATATCCTTTGAGCTCCTTGAATCCATCCACAAGACTGATGCAGTGCTTATCAGCCTCAGTATTAGGAAGGGGGAAAACAGGTAATTATTTTCCTGTGTTGCACGTGGACAGCCTCCAAGGCACTCTTGCCAAATGCCATTCTCCTCCCATAGTAGCTCTGGGTGTTCAACTCTCCTACATGAGTAACCTGACCTTTGCTGTTTGAAAAAATAATGTAGAAAATACCACCTTATTTGGTCATTTTTACCATGGAAGTGGCATTTCCTGGAGCAGCTGCCTGTTAGATCCTTCCTACAGACTGCAGCCTGGCTGGGTACAAAATCACTCATAGTCTAGGTTTACCATGAACACAAAGTCTTATTCCAAAAGGCAGTCTTGGAGGCAGATTCTCTTGGGCTGGTAATCTGAGCAGAATTGAGGATCAGCTAGTTACATGCTTTAAAGTGCCAGTACATGTATCTGTGTGATTTAGGAGGAAACTTTTACTCAGTCATGTTTGGGGTGGGTATTTCCTTCATAAGTGTTCTGCACATCTCTTTCAAGGAGAATGTTTGCATACCCATTTATTTCACGGCTGCTGGGTGCAAAGGTGATCCACAGGACTTGGGCAGCTCGCTGAATTGGTAGAAAGACCTGGAAGACATGAAAATCAGGTGGCCATGCTTGGCTTTAAAAAGATTTCAGTGACAGAGTCTAAATGAAATAACTCTCTGGGGTTCAAACCAGCAGGCATTGTCAGATACAAGGGATTAAAAGGCTTTTTAATGTGGCTTAGTAGTGTACAGAAGATTGGCTTACTTGTATGAGCTCTTCTTTTGTCACATTGATCTTTATTTTGCATTGTGCTTAGTACAACAGAAACTGGAGGCTGAAGTCTTCTTTCCTGAATCATCTGACATGACTTGACCCTTTTATTGCTTAGTAAAATATTTTTTTGTGAAGGAAGAATTGATTTTTTCCAGTGTAGCCACTGTTGAGTAATAGCTGAAGAATACCAAGTTGTAATAATTTTATGAACACTGTATGTGGCCAGGTTGGTGAGAGGAAGTTACTATACAGTGGGTTATGCTACTTTATATTACTTTCCTCTATGGATGTATTGATCTAACTTAATAGGGAGCTAGCTGATGAAGGAATAAAAGGCAATTCAGTGGTTCCCCTGTGTCAGCTATATGTGACTAAACCCATGAGGTGGTAATTACAGGAATGATAGCTCCAGTTCTGAGGGATGCAGCTGGTTTGTCTGGCTGCGCTAAAAATCAAAGGCGGATAGTCAGCAGAGACAGATGGAAGAAATAATTTAACACAGAGTCAGACTTTGCAGAAGAGGCTGGAAGAAGCTGGACCTTCCTTTCTGCAGCAATGGAAAGGTAAGTCATACAGAAGGAAAGGCAAATGTGTTAACTGGATTATTGTTCTTAGGATCTATTTTGTCTTAAATGTTTTGGAGCTAAGTAAGTGTTTTGTGGTCAGTACTTAGAGCCAGTACTTCGTGAGAGGCTAAAACTGTGAGGTTTGGGTCTGTCTCAAGTCTGCAGAGGTAGCCATGCTTGATACACTGGGGATGCAACCCAAGAACTTGGTCTGTGTGTAGCAAAAAAAGACAGCTAGAGATCTGGAGGAACATTTAACTGGGCACTTGGAACAGCAAAGTGCAAATAGCCACAAGTTTTGTTTCTTCTTCTGTTGTCTATAAATAAATGGCTTTTAGAAAAATGGGTGGGCTTTTGCATACAGGTTTAACCTTGGTGTTCTGATGTGGCACTTTGTGTTTGTTTTTTTAAATATGACATAGTCAAAAACACAGTATCAAAGGTAAGAACAAGTTCATTACATAGACACCACTAACGTAAATATCCCAGTTGTGTCAGAATACTGATTGGTTCCTGCTTCTCAGCTGAAAGATAGCAACAGAGGTTTTTGTTTTGTTGTCCTTTTCTTCACCATTTATTGCTCTGTTGTTTTCACCACTTGCCCTATGTAATTGATTGGTTGTCCCCTGCTGTTACCATGGATATTTAATACATTGACATGGAAAAGAGACACATTTTTATGAAAAGGAAAATGCAACTACCAAACTCTCTCTTGTGCCTGTGCCATATTTTATGTGGATACAGCCAGTAATGGCTTTCTGCTTCATGTTCTTATCTACCATCTGTACATGTGGATATCCATCCTGCACCTCCTGCGTTGCGAGGCTGGTGCCTGGGAGAGCATTAGGTGTGAAGTAGCTCCTTGTGTCCATTCTCCCTCCCCGGAGCAGGTGAGAAGGGCCAGGTGCAGGTTTGTAGGTCAGTTGCTTTGAAACGCAGAAGCACTTCATGGAAGAGTGGTAAAAGCTGCTGATTCCAGTTGTCCAGCATAAACAAGAATCCAAGGCTCTCCCTTCAGACTCTTAGGTCTGGGTTTTTTGAGATCAAAGGAGAATGCAGTATTTTGAACAAAATGTGTAAGGGCCCACCCTTCCTGAATTTCACTTTTGGTGGTATGTTCTGTCCTCCAGCTGTAATACACTACAGAAGGGTTTGGTTTTCTCCCCTTCCTGTCCCCCTTGACTATGTATCATGAGAGAAATTTAATAGATGTTTTTACAGGAGTCTCTGATCCTACACTGCTCTCATTGTGCCTGATTGTTCAGTGAGGAGAGCTGTTGATCATTAACAGTTTAAGCCTAGCACCTCTAATTCATCAGAAGTTCATGTAATGTATTACTTACATTAGATGTAGGTGCCAAAACTGACCTGTAAACCTAAAATTAAATTGGGACTACAAAATTAATTTCATTTAGATTGCGAAAACTAGACTATAAATGGAATTCCTGTGGGAACTGTGCAAAACCTTCTTTGACATTGATTTAATGTAATTCTTTTCTTAATTGGGTAACTTTAAATTGTGTAACTGGTACATAGTTTTAACCAGCACAGATTTGTAGCAAGTCTTGCAGTAAGATGAGTATTAACAGGACCATTCTGTGGTGTTTCTGAATTTAAGGATTGCAGTGTATAGCTTTATTGCAGATGACTAGACAGTCATGGGTCATGCTCCCTCCCCAAACCTGATCAGATAGGTATTGGTACGAAGCTATCATGTAATTTGTCGAACATCTCCATCCAGTCAATACATTTTAATTTATAAAATGTGCATGCACAGGATAACACCAATTCAGGGTAAAGACTTCTGGTAAAAACTGAATTCAGAATCTGAATTTCAACGTTATACCTGAATCAGAATTCCATATCCAAATCATAATCGTTAACACCTAATTTGGGAAAATTTTGAATTAAAGACTTAATTTTTCAAATTGAGCCCAGGAGTTCAAGGTCTGAGTAGCTCTGGAACAAAAATTCACATTCTCGTAATAGATGGCAAGTGTGTGTGCTTGTTTTAAGCATGAAATGAAATTGAGGACTGAAATTATTCTGAATCATTCAAAGGTTCATGCTCTAGATGACAGCATATTCTGCTTGGTGTGCTGCTAGTAACAGTATTAAATTTTCCTTTTTTTCTTTAGATTTAGCCATATTCTTGTTGGTTTTAAAGATAACGTGTTCAGGTCTGATTCTTCAAGTTTTACTCTGCCTGTGAGTAAATTCAGAGGGCTGCATTAATGCATGTACTGTCTGTGTATGAGAGCTTGGGCATTAGATTCTCTCTGCAGGGGAACATTTAGGGTACTTGAGGTAATTTGACCTACGAAAACACCGATTTTGAATGTTTTACTGAAAATAACTCATAATATCCTGACACGCTGTAAAACGTATGACAGTGCTTTTAAGCAGGAAAGAATATGCTGAGTGCTGGGTCATCTCAGAACTCTCTTGAAGTTTTCTGGGGTCTGTTACGCAGCAAGTCTTCTGTACTGTTTAGCACAGTATTGTCATGGTCCTTCTCTAAGCTAGTAGGTGCAAAAGCAGTTGTAGTGTCGGTCAGGCTGTGAAGAGCACAGCTGTACACCAGACCTCAATCATTTTAGATTTCCAAAATAATCACTAAAAGGCTGCCTTGCGCAACACCTAATTCATCTGGGCACTATTAAACATCCTTTTGTATCAGTAGAGTTCTTAAAATGAATTAATCCTTCCAGACACAGCATGTGCTCATAGCAGGCAGCCCTTGCATGTTCATTCTCCCTTTGGCATGCTTAGGTCTGATCTTCTCATCTTGTAGGTTTAATGTCTTAATTGTCTGTATATGTCCTTCCAAGAAGGCACTGCCCTTTCCTTGATGAAGTCAAGTTTTTTTTCTTTCTGAGGTTTCATTCCAAGGAATGTCAAGGAACAAGCTTTTAAGGCCCTACTGTACTGTATTTGCAAAGAAAAGTAAAATGTGACAAATAGGAATACACTTTAAAATGGAAAATTGTACCACCAGCAAAGACTCGAGAGAGCTTTTGGCAGCTAAAAATATATGCACGTTCTTTTCCCAGCTCATAAGAAATAATGGTATGGGAAATTTGCACAAATACAGTTCCAAAAAGGAAAAAGAAAAAGAGAATCCTTCATTAACAGAAATTTAGAACATCCTAAATCCTCTCATATTACAGCTTGACCCAACCCTATTCAATAATGAAAACAGTTTACATCAAGAGGGGGAGGTAGATTCGCCTTTCTGATAAGGTGTAACTTTGTAACTTTGTAATTGAAGGTAGTGCTAATAAAATGTGTGTGTTGCAGAAGCAAAAATGACAGTCACAGCTTGAGACCGTCCCTGGCTTGACTAGATGGGACTTTAAGCTACAAGATAAAGCATTATACACATTACTTTTGCAATCTACAATGAAAGTAGCCATCTATTATTGGATATGTTCTGTATAGCAATCATAATAGTGTTAGCTGCTAGGACCATAAAAACTGTTAAGGGATATGAAAACGCTTAAGCTATAAAAAGCATATTTGTATGATTCTGTAGATGCTCTGATCAAAACACAATGTGCTTCAATAAAAAGAAAATGCAATTTAATTTTCTCCTGTCAGTGATAACATGTTCCATGGCTTTTGTTTCCTGCATGGGAAAGAGGAACAGCAGAGAACAGAGGCGGAACAGGTGTTTGTCCTGCAGCTGAACCCACGATGGGGAGACTTTGAACAAGTCTTCCTGGGCACAGAATTTTGCCTGAACAGAGAGTTGCAAGGTCAGAGTCAAGCATGGAAAATATTTCCCTTTCAAATTAAAGCTTTCAGGTGCACAACGAGGAAATGTATAGTGTTGTTCGGTGCAGTGCTGGATATTCCTAACAACTTGTTCGCCTACCAAAGCAAAGTGGATTACTTTTGAGATCCATGTCTGAATGTAGTATCAGATATTAAAGAAAGTAAGTTGGGTTGGTTTGTTCTAATAAGAAAAACAGAATTGGAGAAAGTATTTCCTAGTAGAAATGCACTGAAAGTATTTTATGTGGTAAGTCCAGCATTCCAAGACTGAATCTTTAGTCTTTATTTTTTTCCAGTGAATGTACACATGATCCAGTAATAACAAAAGTTAGCAGAAACATATTTTAGTAAAACCTCATTAATCAAGGCAATCTGATATAGTATACCTGATATTCATTATATTTAATGAGAAGTCACCGAGCAAATGTGCTCATTAGTTCCTTAGGTATTGGACAGCTCTGTGAGAGGTCCTTGTCTAAGCCCCGTTTTAGTTACTGTACATTTAACAAGCTCCACGAATAGCTCTGGGCTAACTGCTTCCTGTTCCTCGGGCACTGGCAGCGTGTCTGAAATGTTATAAAATGCGGGGAGGCTGCAGACCAGGCTGGTTGTTTATGGGGGTGCTGAAATCTTGGATCCCACATCCTCCTGTGCTGTTTCTTATGCTATGTGTGCTCTTGGCAAGGTGCTGCGTCATGGGCCGTGTCTCCCTGGCGTTCACAAGCCGTGTGACCCTTCAGTATCTGATCCCTTCAACAATCCAGGCTTTGAAAAGCCTCCTCAAACTCACACCCCTGCCTACTGACCGCTTTTATTTTGTATTTGCACATTGTGCCCATAAGGGCAGTGGGCTCCTGGTTCACTGCAGAGTCGAAACTAGGTGATCTGGGGTTGAAACTAAATGATCTCCAAAGCCCCTTCCAGCCCAAACCATTCTAGGATTACAGGACTATATACAGTAACAAAATTGGGGTTGAAGTGTTCGCTCAGTAGGATTAGTTCCTCTGCCCTGAACCTGATCCACCTTGGATGATGGAATGGAAGAGCAGTCTGTTCACTTAATCAGCCTGAGTATATTAATTGTAGTCAGTAACTGTACCAGTAGCAGTAACAGTGATGGTTCCTTGAATTCCCAAGTTTAAACTTCTCGGCGTCCAAGGTGAAAGCCTGAAGAGAAGATGGTGCTATTTGTAATTAAAACAGCTCCCATGTGGGGAAAAAAAAGTAGACTGAAGATTGAAACAAGGCTATGTGGACATCCATCTGTATAATTCGGTTGAGATAATGGAAAAATAGTCTGTACAAAGAAAAACCCATTTTTTTGTAGTGGTGGTCAGATGTTCTGAAGTTGTAAAACAGCTTTAAATTTAATAATTTTCTAAACCTAGTATTGCTGAGACACGAGTCAAAATCAGAGGACTCATGCGATGGGCTCGGTTCCTATCACATCGATTGGCCAACACGATACTTTTCGTCCTGATCTAAAAAAAAAAAAAAAAAAGGCAACAAGAAACAATCACGAGCTTAGATCCCAGGAGCTGGGCCATCATTTTTTTACTCGTTTTAAACCCCGACAATGCCCAGCGTTCGCTCCCTGCAGGGCCGCGCCCGGGGGCGGCACCTCCGGCAGCGGCGCTTTGAGCCGGGACAGCGGCACCCGGGGCAGGCGGGGGGGTTGCCCGCTGTCCGCCTCAGCACCGGGGAGCCGCCCTCGCTGCGGGGCAGCCGCTGCCTCCTCCTATCCCGAGCTCCTGCCCCCGTCCCGGCCGTGCCCGCCTCGATCCGCCGCCGCCTTCCCCGCGCCGCCCTCCCCGCTCCTCCTCCCGGCCCGGCCGCGCTGCCCCCGCCCATAAGGCGGCCGGGGCCGCCTTCCCGACAGCGGCAGAAGATGGCGGCGGCCGCGGGCTGGGCGCTGCTGGCCCTGGCGCTGTGTGTGAGCGCGGCGGCCGCGGCCGGAGGGCCCGAGGGGAAGCGGCGGGCGGGGCCGCCCAAGAAGAAGGACATTCGGGACTACAACGACGCGGACATGGCCCGGCTGCTGGAGCAGTGGGAGGTGCGGGCGGGGCCGGGACCGGCGGCGGGACCACGCGGAGGGAGCCCCGCGGCTGCCGAGGAGCGGGGCCGGCCCCGCGCTGGAGCGGCCGCGCTGCCCGGCCCCGGAGGGGCTGGCGGCCCTGGGCCTGGTGGTGACCGGGAGGGCGGGAGGGAGGGATCCCCGAGCCCGGTGCAGGGTGGCAGGTGGCGGTCTGCTCCCTCCGAGCTTCTGGGTTCGTGGGGGGAGTTGCAAAGTCCAGGCGGGGGCCACAGGCGTGTCTCCTGGGGGAGCTGCCCTCAGCCTGCCCTGCCGCCCTGTCCCGCTTCCCGGCGCTCGGTGCACGCCAGCAGCCTGGGCATCTTAAAAATCAGGCTGTTTTAGAGTATTGAGGGTTATTCATTTTGTGGCCGAGGGGGGGATACCAGGAGTAATATTCATTTCACGTTTACGTGATTAGATATGTAGTGGTATTGGTTTGTGTTGGTTTCCTTATCGCTTCTCGTAGTAAAGGCTTCTCATTCCAGCTCTCTTCGTCCTCCTTCACCCCCATCATCCCACTACTTTAACTTCCCTTGGTTTCCCATCACTCTCTTCTCCATGTGGTTCAGTCATGCTACTGTTCAGTTCCTTTCACTATTTTGTCTTCCATCATCTGTTAAATACCAGAGCACTCATCACTGTCATTTTCTCTTTCCCATGGGGTTTTTTCATGGAATATGTTGCACAAAAACTGAAGGAAATAATGGAGTGAAAACTTCTGTTTTCAATAACACCAGTTACAGCTGTAAGTCAAGGTAGAGAAGTTGGTTTTGAATGTGAAATACAGTTGAAGTAACTTCCATGAGAAGTAAGAATGCTTACCTTGGTCCTGGTTTGAAGGTTGGGGACTTGTTCATCCCATGGACTGTTACTGTGTATCTGCCTTTAGGAAGGGAGGTTCTTAGAAAATTGAGTTAAAATTTGAAATAAAATCAGAGAAAACCTCAAGGTTTGCCTTTCTGTTACTGGGATCAGCCAAGGACCCGGTAGTCCTAGCTGCTAAAAAATCAGGGCTTAAATGATAATATTGCCCAACTTCAACCAAATTTGGCATTGTAGGAAACAGTCTTACAAGATGAGCATCTTTGAGTTTGAGCGAGATGCCTGGATGAAAGGGAGGCTCAGGTTAACGCTGTTGTGAGACTGATTGTACTTTTGTCTGTGCCCTGTGGCATGCAAGTCAGGAGGCTGTTGAGGCTTTTTCTTCTTCAGCTGGAGCAGGTCTCTGATCCAGGCCACCATGTGCAGCACAAATGCTTGTGGCCACGTTGTGTGCAGATGTGGCAGAGCAGCTGTGGAGTTGCTGCTCAGGCTGGTGTTGCCTCTGAGGAGAGACACAGAGAGCAGAGCCCCAAAAGAACAGAGTTATTACTGAGGCAGGGCTCAACAATTAAGGGCTGTTTGGTCTCCGGGATGGTCAGCTGCATGGCATTTTGCCTGGTGGGAGTCAGGATGCACAGGGACCATGAAAGACTTGAGGGGGTGATGGCTGGAGGACAGAGGAGAAAAAAGGGCATGAGTGCACTTGATGGAGTGGGATGAGAAACAAAGGGGCCATTGTGAATTTGGATAAGAGCAGGAATTATGTTCGGGAGTGAGGGGCACAGGGCACGGAACTGTACAGAATCAATTCAGTAGAGTGAGATGACTTCTAATATTTTTTATTTCTCAGGCAATTAATCTAAAACCACTGGAGGATGGTGGCTATAACATGCCTGGGTTTGGCCATGAGCCTGGTGAGGCTGAGGCTGTGTCTCCAGCAGCCTCCCCAGCAGGAGCAGCCACCTCTCTGTGCCGGCTCCTGTGCTGCCCCTTGCACCATGTGCATGACTGCCTGGTGATCCAGGAGAGTGAGCATAGGGAACAGGGAAAAGTGGCAGAGGCGCTTCAGCAGCTCAGTTGCACAACTAGAGCTTGAAGGAAGGCACTGAGGGATTTCCCTCATGGAAGGGGACTCTCCAGAAGCCTTGAGTCCTGGGGAGCTGGAAACAGAACTGAGAATCTGGTCTGGAGGTCTCTCTGTTACTGAAAGGTCATGTGCTTTAAATAGTTCATTGTTGTTATAAGCTCAGGGTTTCTCAGGCTTGACTCTGAGCTAAGGTCATTGGATAGGTGGAGGAATTAAGTGACATGTTGCTGATGTTTTTGAATATAAAAATCCAGGGCATTTATGAGAAATGCGTGAGAATGGGGAGCTGAGGGGAGGAGCAAGGGAAGGCATATATAATTATTACTGTGTCTGTAATGCTTTCTCTCTAGAACCTCATGCTACTGTTAAAGTAAATGAGTCTGCTAGACTTTTCAAAGGAAAAGCTTATGCTTCCAGGTTTTTACTTTGTAAATAGCTTTATAAACACTAAACTGCATGATAGTTTGTACAAGATCAAGAAAAGAATTGTCATGTAAGGGAGCTTTTGACAGCTTCTGATAATAGTTCCAATCAAACGGTAATAATACAGCTTTAGGAGCATTTAGTTGAATAGTTCAGGGAAAAGTAGGTGGTATATGTTAGTGGGTTGTGTTGTCACTAAATCCAAAGTCAGTTTCTGTATTGTGTAAGGAGTATTTGGAAACATTTCTTTCTGCCTTTCTCTTTCAAAACTGTGAAATAAGCTGGCTTTGCACTAGCCAAACCAGATTAAATTAAGGATCAGTTTGCTTTTAATTCTGAAGAACGTTTTTCATTCAATCATGTAAGATTTTATATTTTTAGTGTACTTCACCAATCTCAGCATTTTCCAGCTTCCTCCAAGATAAGTAATGTTCCCACTCACTGAGAGCAGTGGGACTTTCCTGGGGCTCTCCTTCCCTCCCAGTTCACTTAATATGAGAATTTCAAAGGCATGTGAACTAGTTGAAGGCATTTCAGACTTGCAAAATTGAAACAGATATTTAGTAAGGAAAGAAAGGATAAAATCTAAGGCTTCTACAACTTTTGTTCGGTGGCACCTAAACTTTAGACACTCTTGTCAGGAAGACAACAAACGCTATGGAAATGAGGCAGGGAAAGAACGTCAGTCACTTGTATAAAACTTTAACCTTTAAAGGCTGTGGGATGCTCCATGGGTGTTGTAGGAGGATGATGTTGGGTTTGTGTACATGCCTGTGCAGAGATGTGAGGGTAATGCATACTAAGTCCTAAAAATCAAGCTTGGCTCCTGACCTTTGAGGCCTCTGAAGGGGATATCTTTAGATATTGCTGCAGTTCATGTTCCTAACAGTCATGTGTATTTGAAGTCATGACAACACCTAAAATATCTGCCTTAATTCCTGCTTATTTACTAGTGCTTGGGTGGATGCCAGTGTAAGACTTATGGGTTTTTCTGTTCTATTTTTTGCTTTTTAATTCTATGATACAAACACTGTGTAAGAAATCAAGTTCTGGCTTAATGTAAGTTGTCACTATATTCATTCCTCTGTTGTGAGCTGTTTCAAGGGGCAGCAGTTTGAATTGTGCCTTTCTAAATATTTAAATGCCTGTCAGCCTCAGCAGAGTCATCAAGAGGGGTTTCTTTTCTTTTTTGTAAGAGTGATTTATTCTTGGTGATTATGTTGTCAGACTGTGAGCTGCATCTGTGCTTTAGAAAAGTCATGAAACCTTTAATAAAATCTTCCTGTGGCATGAACATTGAAAATCTGAATTCCTCTGGTTTTATTTGTTAAAAGAAACAAAGAAAGGAAAATTAAATTATCAAGCAATTGCATGATTCCCAGAGGTGAGTTTTGACCTCTGAAAGCAAAATGCAGATGAATGATTTTTTGTTTATGTGTGTATGAGGGGTTTTTATTGTGACTTTCTTATTTCATCTCATGTACTTAATACATTTTTGTGAAACTGTGAAGAAAAAAAAATGTTATTTTATGAATTTCCTAGGTGGAATTGTATTGAATTAGCCTTGAGGCCGAAATATTTCTCAGTACATGGTAAAATGAAATTCTACCTGTCGATACAAAAATGTGTATCATTTTGAGGGGAGGGTTATAAATGGAAAGAGCACTCCTGGTGAAGTTCCTGAAACAAAAGTCACTGTTTCTTTTGGTTCCAAAATCTCCACCATTAAACTAAAAAATATTTTGTCAAAAAAGAGTTATTCTGTAAACAAAGAAATTTAAAAAAAAAAAAAAGAGCATCCTTTTGGAACAACTTAATTTAAAGCCTCCTTGTCCTTTTCAAAACAGAAAGATGATGACATCGAAGAGGGAGATCTCCCCGAACACAAGAGGCCTCCAGCACCAATAGATTTCTCAAAAATTGACCCAGGCAAGCCTGAAAGCATCCTGAAGCTGACAAAAAAGGGGAAGACTTTGATGATGTTTGTCACGGTGTCAGGAAATCCCACAGAAAAGGAGACAGAAGAAATCACCAGCTTGTGGCAGGGCGGCCTCTTCAACGCCAACTACGATGTGCAAAGGTAAACTGTGATACACAAGGATAAAGTTCCTGCCTTTGCAGAACTCTTGTTTCTTTCTTCCTGAAAACCTTTTGAACTGTTCATCCTGTGTCATTCCCCACCTCCATAATCCCTTACTATTTATTTGTTTCTGTATCACTTTATATTCCAGTTTGTTTCAAGTCAGGCTACAAAAACACTGGTGTGGTACACGTATCTTTTCAGTGCTCACACATGGTGTGTGTATATATAGCCTGGATTCTTTTTACTCATTACTTTTCAGCTATTTATCAATTTTAGCTGCTGTAATTTGCCTTTATGTGCGTAGTGGAAAACATCACACTTGGAAGACTTGTCACCACAAAAGGCCTTTTGTTCCCCTGGCTAAAAAATGTGACTTTTTTTTTTTTTCTCTCAGACAGAGGAGATCATTTTGAAACAGGAGAAAGTATTGAGCCTCTTGTATTGAGGCTGAGAAGGGTTGCAGAAAGTGTATAAAGCAAATTCAGTGCTCATTAGCAGATTTTACATAGTCCCAAGATAGTTCTTAAGTTTTCTTCATATTCTTGCTTCCTTCTAAACTAATACAATTCATTCTTAAACATCCTAGAAGATTGTTCTCTTGTCCCCATCCCCAGGCAGCATCTTTCTCTTAAATGTGTGCCTCAGTTGTGGAGGTGCTCTGAATTAAGCAAATGCTGTAGTATTTGACAAGCACAGAGTTAACTGAAAAAGATCTGGGTCTTTCCTTTAGGTTTATTGTTGGCTCCAATCGGGCCATCTTTATGCTCCGTGATGGTGGCTATGCCTGGGAGATCAAAGACTTCCTGATAAATCAAGAAAGGTGTGCGGATGTCACTCTGGAAGGTCAAGTTTATCCTGGCAAAGGAGCAGATGAAAATGAGAAAGGGAAAAACAAAACGAAACCTGAAAAAGCAAAGAAGAAAAAAGACGCCGAGAAGAAATCCAATAGTGTTAAAGAGGACAACCGAGCGACCAAACAGAGAGAGGAGCTATGACGGACGCCTTACCCAGACTGAACCCTGCTCTGCTGCTCCTCGAAGGGAATCTCCTTATGAGTCCTGGGTTTTGGGGGGTGGAGGGGAGGAAGCAGAGACTACTGAGGTTTAAATTTTTGTGTTGAAATTCACCAGTTTACTCCTTACTGTTGGCCATTTGTTTAGTTACGGGAAAGGTGACACTTCATACCGGCAGTTGACTACTTTAGTTTGTAATTGTTTTATGCTTTTGTTGTTGTTTAAAATTAACATACAAATCTCTGTGTCTAACATCAAACTTAATTTAAGTGAAAAAGAAGAATTATGGTCTCAGAATACACTGATGTTCACCTGTAGATATCCATCTTGGATGTGCAAGGTGGTCATTGATTCACAGCTGCTGTCAGACAGCCAAGTGCAGTGCGAAAGGATTCTCTTGGAAGCCAGTGTGACAGACTCAGCTGGTGCAAAACTCCCAGAGTTGCAAAGAACAGTGTTACAGTGGCCAAAGATGCCTGAAATTACAGGGTTTAGGATATGTCTGGTTAGACTGCTTGTTTATTTAGAATAAACTTAACCTTTTCTGTCCCAAGAAATCCTTGGAAGTGCTAAGGAGCATGGTAGAAGCTAGGCAGGTACTCAGCTAATGCACTCCAAATCCATGCAGAAAGGAGATTCTGTGCCCTTCAGAAGTTAATGGGATTACAGCACCTGCATGAGCAGTATTGGGGTGAAAGGAAAAGCCAAATTCAGGGCATTCAGAACTGTGCCTGTGGAAGCAAATGTTATGTGTGCCCTGTTACCCAGACGGTGAGTGAAAAGAAATAGCTTTAACTCTGAAGTTAATTGGGTTTATTGATTTGTTTGTTTAAATGACGGTTTGTTTAAATATTTGAAAAAGCACTCGTCACAATACAGAGTTAAACTTTTAGTTAGACATATCACTTACTGATGCTTAATAACCAGATTTGGGTTTGGGGTGGTTTTTTTTTTTTGGTACAAATTCCTGACTGATGTGATTGATTGTAAATGACCACTTGATTTGAATACTACGAAGTTTGATGTATGGGAGCAAATACTTTATATAATTGGGAAGGTTATGTTGTTATTCAGAATGTATTCAGTCAAAAGCATTGCTTAGAATTGTTTCCCTTCTGCCTTACTCTCTGTTAGGGACTAAATGCACCTAGTAGTATGGTCCACATAATTTTCCAGAGGATGAGCACAGTATTAACTGTCTTCATTCGATGCTAGTAAGATGTTACTTTTTATTTAAGGTGCTAAAATCCAAGTGTTTTGGATAAAAGGTCCTACTTGAACCATAATGGTTGACCTTGTGGAATACTTCAGTATCAAAAGTACGAAACTGTGTTTGTTCTAAAATAAAAGATGTCACTAAACTTACTGTTTCACAGAGTAGTAAACCTTTTAAATAATTCTGCATTTGGCTAGGTATTCCAGAGGCAGACTAACTCATTTTTGGTTTCTGTATGTAAGGACTAAATGATGATGATGAAGGTTCCGGGTGACCCATTTTATTTAATTTTAATTATATTTGTGTGGATTTAGGATTAAAGAAACCTTTCCAGCTGTACTTCATTAAACAGGTCTGTGCCTGTTTGAATGGAAAAATTAAAATCATGTGTTTCTTCAGGATTAACTGTATTAATTTTTATATTCTGCTATTAATCCAGATGTGCAGCGGAGTTGAGAAGAGTCTCAATAGACATTTGGGTAGGAGAGATGTGCAGTCCTTTTTTTGTTCATAACTAATTTATGATTTAGTCACATATTTTGGGTTTGCACCACCCTTTTTAAACAGTATTGCTTCTCATCTCAAGAGAAGAACAGAGGTGAGATGAAACTATAAAAATGAAATATTAATGAATTTTTTCTTTTTACAACTTAAATCCGTAGTATAGAGATGACAATTCAGATTTTGATCAAAAACACTGAAAATGCAGTTTTTGTAGTTCTCATGTTACGAAACATAAACATGATTTTTTTTTTTTTTTATAAATTGGGTTTGAGAATGTTTGAGAAACAATTACTGCACTAAAGCTATAGCCCAGCTTTTGAGAATAGATACTTTAGTCATTCATAAATCTACATTTACAGTAGGTTGGGGTTTTCCCCTTTGTAGTTAAAAGGAGCTTTGTCAAAATTCAACCAGGCACTTCACCAGGTTTTTTTGTTTGATTGTTTCTGAGTCATTAAGTTGCTTATGCCAAATGCAGGTACATCTTGTGCCCCATAGCTTATTAAAATTTCAAAGTGTTTAGGTTTGTTTGGGGTTTTGTTTGTTTGCTTGGTTTTTTTAGGTTTTTAATAGGTATGATGACTTGGCAGTTGCTTTTTGATATAAAATACAAAATGCTGCCTTCAAGTAGGTTTTTTTGTCTTCCATTTTTCTTCTCCCTTTTTCATGCTTTACACTCAACACATACTGAAATACACTATTAAGTATAATGTGGCACTGTGGCAGGAACTGCTTTACCAGCCAGTGTTTCTCTGGTATCACAGTTCATTACTCCAAAACAGCTTAGACTGCCTTTTGAAACTGGCAAAGTCTTTGAGACCCTTGTACTTGTCCTGGTACAGTGTTACATAAGCAAATTTTATTTGGTGATGATTTAAGAAGCCCAAATGCTATCACGCACATAAATATATGTATATATAAAAATAAATGTCTTCAAAAAGTTACTTAAGGTCACCAATGTTCTGTAAGTAC
The DNA here is from genome assembly GCF_003945725.1 of Corapipo altera. Classification (NCBI taxonomy): domain Eukaryota; kingdom Metazoa; phylum Chordata; class Aves; order Passeriformes; family Pipridae; genus Corapipo; species Corapipo altera. The sequence continues at coordinate 7,639,659 of NW_020884889.1, read as the reverse complement.
CTCAGAAGATGGATTCTTCATTGGAGTCTTATCAGGCTTTCAATAACATTTTTTTTTGGTTCTACATACAGGGCATTCAGATACCTCCTTTAGAACTAACTTCAACAGGTAGGGTGGTAATTATAGCTCTTACTATTTCCTTTTTATTTCAGTTCTATACAGAGGTACATGGAAAATCACCTGTTTTCATGACAGCTAAGTGTCTGCTGGCTTTCTCCCCCCAGCTTATTTGTTTGTCTGTTTAGTGCCATAACTAACTTTTCTAAGTTACTGTTATATTTTTAACACAGCTGTCCTTCTCAGAAAAAACCCAATAGGTTGTCAATAATACTACACAAGATGTGGTTGCACTTTGTGAAAAATTTCCAATGGACAATCAACTTTTTATGTAATAAAATACTGGAAAAAATATTCTGGCTTTTTTTTTTTTTTTGTTGGGGGGGAGGTTTGTGGTGTTTTGTTGTGGCTTTTTTGTTGTTTAAGATAAGGCACACAGTATATATTAGCATTAACTGTTTTACTAAGAAAAAAAAATCAATTTACAGTCTGACCTACAAGATTGCAGGTGCATCCCCTGTTCTTGAGGGCTTAACTTCATCAGCAAGTAGGAAATTTGATGTTTTAAGTTGCCAGGACCAGGGCTCAGAAGACCCAAGGCAAGTTCAGGGTGCAGTGAGTGAATGAATGCTGGCAATTGAATTTATAACAAATTGTAGAATCATTTAGGTGGGAAAAGATCTTTAAGATCATCAAGTCCACCAACTGCTAAATCCTACTAATTAGGAGATGCAAGCAGTGTCCACAGTCATTTAAGAAGGACAGGAATTGCAAGTGCTGTTGTTACAGCATTGATAAGATTTATCTGTGATGGTGCAGTGATGTTCCCTCTAACTGGCTGTTGCCAGCCTTCCCTCTATCTCCTGGACATCCTGTCTCTTTATACACATCACTTGCCAGCAGGGAAGTTTGTGATTCCTATTTCTTTTTCAGCTTCTCATAGTTTACCTTTAGCTTTGTTACTGTATTTATTATTAGGTGATCTCCCAATTTCTAAAATTCTATCTTTAAGCCTGTTATGACACTTGGGACAGGATTTCTGATCTTTACTTAGAGAGGTCAAAGCATTTCTCTGAACAGTCAGGTCAGCCTTGACTTCTAGGAGACTCAATGTTCCTGTCACTGTTCCTGAACTCTTTCAATTTTCTCCTGAAAAGAAAATCATAAATTAATACAGCAGTTTGCTAAGATACAGAACAACCTACTTTTGTCTGATACTTGGCTGCTGTTCTCGAGGGGTTTATGGTAAGGCTTGGAAATTATTTCTAGTCTTTCTGTGGCTCATTTCCTTTTCTATTCAAGGGGGAGTAGCACCATTTGCCTTTTCCAGAAGGTTTTTTTTTTAATTGCACTGGACATTTATAGAAATTTAAAGAATCTGTGCCTGAATACTGGGAGGCCCCATTTTTAAAATGCCTGTTTCATTGGTACTCTCATGTTTCTCATTACTAAGATTATTGACATCCTAATAGGTCCATTGATACATTTCCATTTGATAGTTCTTACTCTGAGATAAAATTAACTACTTTTGCATATCAGTATTTTCTATCTTTCATACTGTGCCATTTTAACAGGACAAAACCCACTGAATTCAGGTAAAATATCAAATTGCCAGGAAGGCTAGAGCTGCTTGGATTCAAGAAGGAAAAACACTCCACTTGGATTCTTGGATGATGGTATCTTTTCTCCTCCAGCAGAGAAGTCAGGTGGTGTAGGGGATTGGAGCTCTCTGCAGTGCAGGTTTTGATCAGCATTTAAAAAGCTGATGTAACATTGCAATCAAGCATGACATGGTGTGCCAGCCTTTAGCCAAGGACAGCTGGTAAATGCTTTGTTTCTTTCCCATGTATTATATTCTCACTGCTGATACTGGTGTTGCCTGGGTTATCAGTGACATTATATCATTGTTTCTGTAAAATGAAAACCAGATCTGTTAACAACCATTTAAATTAACAGTAATAATTGGTCTTAAAAAAAAAATTGGGCTATATATATTAATTTTTTATTATTATTACATAGACATTGGTATTGTGAGAGGAAGAAACAGGATAGTTAAAGGAGCTCTGAAAGAGCAGCACAGAGGTGACCTGTATCAGAGTTCTGAGTATTCAGGTGGCTCAGTGACTGCTGGGGCTGTGACAATAATCCTATTGGTAACACCCTTGGCCTGGACATGGCATAAAATGGGGAAAGAATGTGTTGATTCTTGACACTTCTCAGAAACAGAAACTTTTTCTTTCTTAGCCCACAATTGCTGTGTCTCTGCTCTGTTGCCGTTGGACAGAAGAGACCCTCGTTTTTTACAGAATAGGGACTAAAATGATCAAATTCATGAGGTTTGTAACCAAAACTTTTTTTTTCCCTTAGGTAATTTAGTGGTACTTCCAAAAAAACTGGGTCCATCTTTACTGCCTATAGCATCTGCTGCTTTTAAAGGCAATTATTAGCTATGTCTGAACAAAGGCTGGACTTCTGCATTGGTGCCATGCTCACTAATTCTGTGGGGAGCACTGACCAGAGCATTGAGCACTCATTAAATCATTAATATTTAAATCCATTTGGGTGCCTTCACTGACAGCAGAGTTACATGTCAACAAGGCTCTGTGTGTGCTGGAAAGAGCAAGGCCTTGGAATTTGCTTGCAAGGTGCAAGGATTGAGCAGCACCATGAAGTGACCTGGATCTTGCTGTAACTTATATAAAGTTTTCTTTGTAATGAGGAAGACAGTTATACAGGAATAATTGTACTGCAAGGGTGTATTGGAAAAAAAATAGTGTGGTTGAGCACATGATGAGTCAATGAAGAAACAGAGGTTTAATATGTGTATTTATGTGATAATTGCTTATTATTTCCCAGATCCATGCCCACAGACCATCCTGTATGGTTGGGTTTTGGTTTTTTAACTTGTCCTCAGTGCAACTTTATTCCATTCAACTTCTTTTGCAAAAAATAAAAATAAGTCAGTTTTCATCCCCCTCATCTAAACTGATATTTCATATAAGTTAAGTGCATATCTTAAATTACACAATACTTTTGTATGGATATTTTATTATTCATCCTGTCAGTTGTAACCACAGCCATACCTCTGTGATTTGATAGTCAGCTGTTGATTTCCAGGTGCTGTAAACCATGTTAATAACTGTGTGGACTTTAGATAATTGCAGTTATAACAGGATGGAGTTGCCAGAGAGATTAATGGAAGCCCAGACATGCAAGTGCTTTGGCATTTAAGGCAGCAGTTGAGCAGGAGATTTTGAAAAACTCAACTTTCTTTGCTTTGATGTGGCTGCCAGGTGGTTTGTTGTGAACTAATGAGCTGTGTAACCTAACAAGGGAAAGGCCACTTTCCATCTTATCACTGATCCTCCCAATCCGTTCCCACATAGCACCACCATTTAAGCCATGTTGGTGAGTTCTCAGATGACCCCAGTGAGGCCTGAAATATATTTCAGCCTTATTGTTATTTTCAGCAGTAGTGATAAGCCAGGACAGTTTCTCTTTCTGGGATGAGAAAATCAACTTTAGATTTGTAACAGGGCAGACCATCCTCAAGAGACATCCAAATGCTGTAGTGGTACCAGTTGAATACTGGAACTGGACTATGGGAAAGCAGAAATAGAAGTCAAATTGGCTGCAATTATTTCCTGGGGTATTGCTATCAACTGACAGACCCTTGGGTTTCAGGAGAGGTATCTGTGCTTTAAGAAACATTATCCTGTACTACTCATCCAACACTAATAATAGGAGAGGAGATGAGGTTACGGTGGAGCTGGGAATTTCATTTGATCTCACATTACACCCTTGGGCAAGGGAGGAGAAATAGTTATTTTTAAGTGGCTTTTCAGAGCAATTTCCCATTGAGTTCTGTCACTGCTCCCTTATCAAAGGCCCCTTTCCATGTCCTATGGAGATACTGTTGAGATACTCCATCTGAGACTTACACTCAGAAACTGGGTTTTGTTTTTAAGTTTATACAGTGCATGTAAGTGTTGGGTTCATCTCCATGGCCAAGGGATCACCACAGGGAGGAGCTTCTGGAGGTGTGTTTGGTGAAGAAGCCATGCAAGAGGAAGGAAGGGTGTAGCTGCAGTGGTGGATTCTACACATCCCTCCCCCATCCTTTGGTCAGAAAGAAAGTGGGGGGACGGAACAGTCTCTGGGACAGCTGCTGAGATGCCCTTTGGGGTGCAAAAAGCCAGGACACATCACAGTGGCTCCAGCTTCTGGTGGAGGTGAGGCACTGGCTGGTCTGAAGGTCTGCAAGGGTTGCATAAAAAGCACTTTGGGGACTTGGTAAAACATTTCTTATGGTCCAGCAGATTTGGAAGAATCAAAGCTCTGTGAAGCAGCGCAGGGAGCATCCCTACCTCCTGTGGCTGCCAGCAGAAGCTGTGAGAGCTCAATTAGGCGCTTGTTGCCCAGAAGAGACTGACAAGGAGTGTGACGCTCAGCTGGGACATCACTGTCATGTGGGATAGGGAAGCGCTGGGAGAGCCGGGAACGGAGCCACGCGGGGCACGGCGGGAGCTGCGCCCAGCGCGGCCACGAGAGGGAGCCCGCGGACAGGGAACGGCTGCGCCGGCAATTACCGATAAATGATATATAATTAATATAATATAATATATATATCAGTAATTCGAATTGTACACAAATGGGCACGGTGAATTTCCAGTTTCCTGACCTGTCATCTCCTCTAATGCACTAGCTCCTATTTTGATACTTGGTTAAAAAATATATGTGTTTGGACGTTAGAAATGCTGATTGCTCCATAAAAAAAAATCCCATTCCGGTTTTGGACCCTACAGAAGGTTTATAGTAGAGTCTGCCCAGCTGGCACCATCTCAGGGTGAAAATTTTACAGTCAAAGTCTTACCTGATGTGACACTGAGATTCTCATAAGCCTTGATAGCCACCCACTAGAAAAACTTTGTACACGTTTTATATATTATTGCCATATATATATATTTACTCCATGTTCACCCTATTCAATGGAAAAAATAAGTTTTGTGAACAAGGGAACAAGATTTTTGTTTTAATCTACTAACAGTCCCCCACCTGCCCCAAATACAGGCCTTTCCAGTGGCTGCCCACTATAATATCCCCCTTCCTAGATCCATTTCCTTCCTTTCCCATCTTCCTCTCTCAGATCTTGCAAGTGTGTGATGGGGCAGGCAGTGAAATGAGCTGAGGTCTGTGCAGACCGGCCAGCAAATGCACACAGGGGGTTGTTTGGCCCCCTGGGTTTTGTCTTTTGAAATAAGTAGGGAGTCAAAAATAAAATAAGAAATTTGCACTCAATATTTATTTTGATAAACAATTGTGTACTCCAAACAACTACATGTTATTTCATTTGTAAGCCACAATCTGTTGGAACCAACGTCCCAAGAGCTCTTGTCATCATAAACCCGACAGTCAATGCATTACCATGGTCTGCGGACACAGAGAGCTTCCAAGTGCAAAGCAGATTATCAGAAAAGACATATTGCTGACCTCCTTAACAACCTGGACAATGTTCAACTCCAGTAAAAATGCTTCATATGTCTGCAATTTAGTTGTCTTAGTGCCATTGTAATAAATTAATAGAAAATATATCTTTTTTCATTGGAAAGTCTATAAGAAAATGTACAAACATCTAACTCCGAAAAAGGACCAGCTGTTTCGGCGACAGGTAAAACAAGCATTCAAACAGAGGCAAAAAAACCCCCAAACATCCAAACAAACAAAGAGACAAACAAATAAAATGCAATCCAAACCCCCCACTCTACCAATGGCAACTGCGTAGGCAAACACGGAAACATCTGCAGTAATAAAACATTAAAAGGGGGTCACTGCAGCTTGTGCAGCGACTGTACAGGATGAACAAGGAACAAGCAGTCAGGTAACTCACTAGTCAGAATGTGCACGTGCAGTTTCTAGAACAGTCAAAGATTAAACAGTAATCGTATGGCACAAAGCTCTTGCTGACTGGTGATGGTATCAGGTTTCCTTCTGTCTTCAGAGCAACACACTGACTCCACCCATGAAGGTCAACGAGAGCCCTTTGCATTTCACTGGCATGGCTGTCCCGGTACAGGGCCACAATGCTCTGCTATCCCTCGAGATTACAGACTGCAGTGATTCCCTACTCCATATTCACAGCATGAGAACCACCCGAGCTCCAAAACAGGCCCCATGTGACAAGCTCTGCCTGATAGAACAAGCTACTTAAAAGTTTTCTTCTCTTAATAAGAGGAGATTTTTAGGAAAGAAAAAAAAGTTTTTTTCCTAGAGCCAAGTCTTATGATTTCACCCTGAGAATTCCCAAAACAGTAAAATCAGAAGCTACACTTCAGCATAAAGGCAGCTGCTCGTAGAAGCTGAACAGACCTGTCAGGGGATAGACCCACCTGGTGTGATCCTCCTGGCCATGTGTACACTCACAGGGAGCAGGAGAGGGGAAATGGTTGTGGCCAGTGAAGCACCACAGAGGGCAACCCTGCCCTGGAGGTCGTACAAAGCCAGATCCCACTCCAGGCACATTCCAAACCCAGTTTTCCTGCCCACCATCTGTTAAGTGCTCAGAAATACTCCTGCTTTGGTCCATCTCTTGAAAGCAAGTGTGTTCCACCAACACTGGTGCAATGGCATCAATGCCATTGGCTCAGGGCAGTGAAGAGGTTTAGATAACCCAGACTGATGGACTCAAGGGAATTCTTGTCAGTTTGTTCCCTTGACTTCATGGATATGGCTCCATTTTGGCCATCTGAGAACATCAGATAAACAATGTTTGTGCGATCATGGTTGAACCACCAGTGAGACTGACTCTTTCATGTTTGGAACAGTTTGTTAAATCCCCAAACAATCATAAGAATTTGGGGAAAAAAACCAATCCACCTTACTTGCCTTTTACAAGTGTTGGCCATTCATTCTGGAAACAGCACAAATGCCTGAAGAACATTCGTTAACAGACTCTTGTTGGGAAGCAGGGAGGGAACACTTGGCTCTTCCTTCTTCTTTTTTTTTTTTTTTTTCAAATACAATACACATGACACTCCATGAATTTGAAACAATTATATAATAAGACTGAAAAGAACATTTCCAGTTTCAAAACCCAGGAGAGGCTTGATAGGAATGTAACTTACAGGATTACCTAAATTTTACTCATGGTTGCTTTGACTTTCAGAATGACTGATCTAAACCAGGCTTATAGAGTACAGCACCTGCCCAGCCTTTGGAATGACACACAAAATCCTTGCTTTTCAGTCTAGCTGCAAGGTAGCATTTTGGATACTGTGGGGGAAAAGCAATTTAATTACATAAATTTTACTTAAGACAGAGCAAAATGAAGTAGCCATCAGCAATTATAATAATCTATGTGGCAATGGGGACAGGCAGGGATAAAGTGGGGAAACAAACCCAAGTATTATTGGCAAAATTGTCATTCTACGCACTTTAAAAGGCTCATCATCCTGTCTTTTACACTTTCCCCCTGCCCTCAGGTTTCTTAGAACAGCCACAGCCTCCAGAGACACCTTCATGGCATTTCTGAGCAACACACAGAAATATTATTAAACACTAGAAGTGCTTTCAGTGTTTTACAAGGTAGTGTTTACTTTCCCAGCTTCAGGAGATGCCCCTGTAGAATCCTGATTCACACTAATCTGCCTTCATTACCCAGGTATTGTTTCAAGCAGGAGGTATGAGACATCCAACTAGTGCATGGGGAATCCCACTTTAATTCTTCAGCTGCCTGGTAAGACCTCTGTCACCTTTCATGCAGGTCTCATGTAACTCTTCCAGGAGGACTAAGACAATAATATCCTTAAGCCTGAGGACAGGATTAGAAAGCAACACACAGCAGAGCAGTCTGATCCTGTTCCCTCTGATGTCCTGGGAAAGGCGAGGACATTATTTGATGTCGAATAAGGTAAGTCTCAGTATTCCTAGCTAAAAACTGGAAGCCCTGAAAGGGGTGGCTTTAACTGGCAACCATAAACCCTCCAGACTGATCTTGAACACTATTATATAGAGGGGAAAGGTTGTATGGGAAAGGCTGAGAAAATACATGTGCTAATTGGCATTGCTCTCCTTCTAGCAGAAATATGTGGTTTCATCAGTCTCCACTGGCATGTTTTGTCTGCTCCTTTTCTCATCTCTTCCCCAACTATGTGCCTTGGGTTGCATGTACAAAACACAACCCAAAGAGCTTGATCAAACCTCACAGAAGCTTTAGGATAAATGCCTACTGTCCAGTCACATTTCCCAGCATCTAGGTAATCGTTCAAATATATACTCTTTCTGCCTCAGATTGTCAACCAGCCTTTGAACTGGCATTCCACATGTATGTGAGCAGCTGGTTACACTATGAAAAAAAAAAAGTGTTTGGACAACTTGTAAAAGCAACAATCCTCGATGGCCTTTAGACCTAGAACTCTCCCTGGGAGAGGCAGCACGTAGGTTAGTCTGTCACAGGGGCGCTGATAAAACCAGCACCTGGTAAGAACAGGTCAAACCTCGCTTAGTAACACGAGAGTCGACGCGGCATCGGTGTGCGAGCCCAGCCGGGTGGGGCTGGCGATCACAGGACACACACTGGTCACAGAGGAAGGCTTTTCTGTCACATGTGGCCACTCTAGCTACTTACAGTAAGATTTCTTTTTGAACAGCAACAACAACAACAAAATGCTACACCTGGTGTGCAGGCTGGCGAGGCGCCTGCGGCGAGCGGTCAGTAGTCCGTCCCATGGGGCAGTGCTGGCAGCCAGGAGACACAGCAGGGTGTCCTCACAACTTCATTTTCTTCACCACAGGGATTGGCAGTGCTTGGTAGATTTTAGCTGAGTCCTCGTTAGTGACCAGCTTCACCCAGACAGGGCGGAAGCTGCCTTTGAAGCCAACAAAAGCCATTTTTTCTGCAAATCAGAGCAAATATATCAGGAATGCATCAAGACTGAGCCAGAAAACCATCTGTGTGCACAGCTATGCCCCGTGGCTGGATGGGTGCAGGTTCACAAGAGCACCCTTGTGCACACAAACTTTGGCAACATGCATTCCTCCAGGTACTAAAGAAATATTTTCCTAATTTAGCCTTATTAAAATTTTATTTACATTTTGTATACTTCCATTAAGTAACAGGAGAAAGTGAGAAGAAGAAAAACCTTTGTAGCAGGCAGCTTCAGCTGTCTGTTGAAGCTCTTATTATTTGCATAGTGGTTATATTCAAACTCCTTTCCTGCTTGGGGAAGGCAGGGGGATGATCACAGAATCCTAGAATTGTTTGGTTTTAAGTGACCTTAAAGATCATCTAGTTCAACTCTCCTGCCATGGGCAGGGACACCTTCCACTAGACCAGGCTGCAACCCATCCAACCCAGCCTTGAACACTTCCAGGAATGGGGCATCCACAACCTCTCTGGCAACCTGTGCCAGGGCCTCACCACCCTCACAGGAAAGAATTTCAGGACAATAGACAAGACCTATATTAGTGAGTATAACATACACACAGAACCAGAAGAAAGCATGCCAAAAGCTCACAGAGCTGATTGGAGCAACGTGCATATAGAGCAGTATTCTACTGCAATATGTGATGCTTTGAAATCAGTATGCTTTGTGCCATAAAGCTGGAATTGTTTCAAGAGAAAATCAGATAAAAATAAGTTCAGACAAGTAAAAAATCCTGGTTTCAGGCACTTAGTGTGGAAAAAGGTCCAATATTCCTATTGTTAAAATGTCTTTTTATTTAAAATTAATCTGGAAAAGCAGACCCCCTAAATCATCTACTTTTAAGAATAACTGCCAGAATCCTTTTTCCATCTACAGTTTTAAACTGAGTGCTGTTATCCAAAGCTGCAGTGGATACAATCTTACAGAATAAATAAATTATTGGTCCCAGGATGTTTGAGCACATGCTGATAGAAACGAGCAAGGCAAAGTTTAGAAGCAGAGAAAAGGTCCCTTTACTGGAACACTGGGAGGGAAATAGATCAAAAGGGGTTAGAACCGAGTTTTTAAAGAGAAGTTACCTTTTAACCTAAGCCCCTCTTCTGCTCCAAGTTTCTCCAGTACTTTAGTCCATGGTCCTCTTGAAATGAATCTTCCTTTAGATGTCACCAGCACTATGGAGCTGAAGGAAACAAAGACATGGATAAACTGATGAAGAGTCAGAACACATTCTTTGCTTTTTTGCCCTGAGGACTGGTGACTCCTGCCTGTGTGACTCTGACACGCACGGACTACAGTGGCTTCAGCTTTAATGGCTTTTATCAGTGCTTTCCAACAGTTTAGTCATATATTATTTTTCCAGTCAGGCAAAACCCATTAGAAGGCAGACAGAAGTCACTTTTTTAAAAAAACAACACTGTTTTCTAGGATGGTTCCAATGTTTCCAACCTGTAGTTCCATCCTGCATTGCTCAGAAAGACACATGCTCTCCCTGGGATGCTCTTAGCAAGTCTCAAGTAATTTCTTATTCTTCCATTAGCAGATTAAACCAGAAGAAATTAACTTCTGTGAGACTTTTGTTGGTTGATGCTTTTCCTTTCAGTGCACTTCTGCTTAAAAAGTTATTATTATTATTATTATTATTATTATTATTACTATCACTGACTTACTTGCATGTGCTCTATTTCAACTCAAAACTCTTTGGGTGCTTTACAAATGTCAAGTGATAAACAAAAGACATGAGGTAAGTGTGCTGAACTAACACAAATCTGTGGTTGCTCGGGTAAAATTTGATAACTGGTTAGGCTTAATTCTAGATGGATAGAATAAAAACTCAAATCAAACATGAAGAAATATCATGTAGTCAGACTTTTCTGGGGAGAAGCACAGGACGCTTGGTGAAGTTAAGCTCATTACATCCTACAAGACCCACAGACACCTCCAACAGTCATCTCAAAGCTAAGTGAGGAAGAGGTTTCTCCATCCAGTGAGTTCCATGGAAGTTTTGCTATTATGTTTTGTGGGGCTGGGATGTTGTCTTTGTTCACCTCCTGATTAAAGCTGCATGACATGAATTGAGCAAACACTTGCTTAGATGAAATTATTTCATTCCACCTTGCGGGGTTTCCATGAGTGTAACTTCCCTGACTCAAATGGCATTTTCAGTCTTGCAGAACAAGAGCTGTGCTGGGTCTGTTTTACAGCATCATCGTGGACACAAGTCACTAAAATTAATTAGGCAGCAGCTCCTGTGGAGCTCAAGCCCTGAGCTCCTGAGGGCAGCAGTTTTATCTTAACACCTCAGCTGGAACTGGAACTGTTCAGGGGAAAATAGCAATGAGTGGTAGCAGAGGAGCAAGTGGAGCAAAAGAGTTATCAGGACCTAGAATAAATGTGAGGTGTTAAAATGCCCCAGTGCTTACAAGGTTGGATTGAGCTGGCAGGCTGGTTTTGACGATTTTGTGAATGCTGAATCACCTCTTTTTTCTTCCTTCAATTCACTAACATCATTACTTTTTATTAAGCATTTCCTGCTACATAAGTTTAAAGTAAATTCACCAGATGTTTTGTTTTCTTATCCCTGGGAAACTCATCAGAAAAATGGATTTGTTTAAAAAAAAAAAGGCATTTGGCCCGCAGAGAGTTGCTTAAATGAATGGAAGGGCTTATCCTTGCTAGGAACACCTCTTCTTACACCCCTAAATCCATGAACCTTGGAGTTGTTTGAGCAATCTCCTCACAAGCGATGGGCAATGGCCCCGACCCCTCCACGGGCACCATCTCTCTGTGCAGCCCCTGCCCTGCCCACAGCGGGGAGGGGGGACCAGGAGCTGCCCCCTGCACAGCTCCATTGTCTGCACGGTTCCCACAGCTCAATCTGAGCAACAAACACTGTCATCCAGCTGAGGGATGGGAGGGGCTCCATGGCCACAGCTGAAGCCTGTGCCCGACCGAATCGGGAAGGCTGCAGGAGTTGGGCTGGGAAAACTTTTGTGAAAGGACAATGATTTTGGGGTTCAATTCTTGCAAACACATAACTGAGTGAGACCTGAGAGATGCTGACCGCTCAACTTCCGGTCCTAATCCTAATCCTAAACCTAATCCTAATCCTATTCCAACACTAATCTGGTTTTGAGAAGACAATGAGGCTCATAAAGACTTAAATACATCTGAAGTCTAATATGATTCAATCTTCCAAAGTAAGAAAGAATCCAGGAGCTGGATGCAGCCAGGATTGAGACTGGATTTTTTGTAAAGCAGGATGATGGCCTCTCTGAAAAGAGAAAATTCTTATTTTTTTATGAAAGAAAAGTGAGCAGCTACCATGTTTCTCTGAAGTAACCACTGTATGTGACTTTTGCAACCTCCAGAATTATTTAAGACAACAGAAACACATCTGATTCCACCTGCATGGCACTCTGCTGAATCTTCCCCCAAGTCTCTAGAGTAAGTGCCAGAACAATATCTTGTCAATCTACCCACAACTATTTCAGATGATTCATATCAAAGCACTCATATTTGTAATAAATGTTACATATCAGATTTCAAATCCAAACAAATTTAATAACAATGAAATAGAATTTACTTCCCAGGAGCACTCCACAAGCTAATATAGGAATAACCCCTTTGGTTAACAGGTTTCTGATGTTGTCCCAACTCTCCTTCCAGCAGATGAAGCCACTGTTCTCCAGGATGCAGGAACATGTCTTGGCTACTTATCAGTCATTTGCAAAACTCTGCATTTCTAGCTGCCCATACTTAAAGTATTAAAGCATCCAGCCCTTAGATCTGGACAGGGAAATGTACAAAGGGGAATGTATTTTATTAGTGGAATTTTCTACTATTTGAGAGAACATGCAGGAAGCAGAAAAACGCAAACTGTGCACATCTGCACTGACCAGTGCTTTATGAATTTAAGTCTGCAGTTTGTCTGTAACCCACAACATAAATGTAGCTCTGCAGTTTATCTGGGGCTCAATCAGTCCCTAAATCACAGAGCCTGCATCCTGCTGCTGCCTGCACACCCTGCACACATTTGGGCTCTATTGGAGTCATCAGGCACAAAAACACATTGCTGGGTGTCTGGCCCATGTTGGGTGACAAAATCCAGGAGAAAGATGAGTGTTATACACCATTCTTGTACATTGCACCTTAGTGACACCAGATTATTTACTCACTGATCTTTGATGTTGTTGACATAATTTTCTATCTGTGCTGGGATTCCTTGTAGAATGGAGTTTTTGAATGTTACTCGATCAACAACTTTTCCATGATGTCCATCAATCACAACCAGTTGGATACCCTCATCAGTGAGGAAAAATCTGACACCGTCAACCTGTGCAGGGGGAAAAGTACTCTTGATCTATCATAGTAACACAATTGCAAATAATTACCTGTAAGAAGCACTGATAGACCTGAGTCATGGGACTGACCTTTCTATCAAAGGGCAGAATTCCAAGTCTCTGAGGTCAAGCTGTCCTGCATTTTTACTAGTAGGGAAAGTTACAGCCTTTTTTCCTTTTTTTTTTTTTTCAAAATACAAATCAGAAGTGACCCGAATCTTACTATCCATGGTGACTTTGCAAGCAAGTTTTCCATAAAGATGAAGCAAGTATCTTAGAAATTCATCCCATTAAGTTCACTGAGAGGATCTGCTCACCTCTATGTATGCAAAGTCATCCTTTAGGTGGAAATACTGTTTCTTATAAGTTTCTATTTTCACTTCTGTTAGGTGGTCCTTGGTCTTCTGTTTGGGAAAAAAAAGACAAACAAGAAGAGAAAAGAGTTTTTCTAGTGAAAGTGCCCATTACCTGAATGCTGCATTTTCCAAAACATTTTAAACCTTGAAATTCAATCAACAGGAAAGCTACATAATAAGCACTGACTTGCCAAATTACATTGCTAATGAAACTGGGCACAATGGTAACCTGCCTGCTTATCCTGTCACTATTTAAATTGTTTCACCAAATGGCAGAGTGATTCTCACTTTACAGAACTGACACATAATTCTCTGAAGGTTTGCTGTGCATTCCTGTTCCAAGGGTGATGAGTGAAAAAAACCAAATAGCAGATAAATATCCCGCCTCCCTCCCCTGAACCAGACTGGATACAGGAGACAGTGTTGTGCATTATATGAATGAGACACTCAGCTATGCAGTCCCCCCTCTGACACTGTTGTTCTTACAGCCTGGAGGAACTGAAGGCCAGGCAAGGAACCTGCTGTCTCTCCAGAGCCACATTCCCTGGACTAACCTGTCTTCCAGCTCATCACTTTTCACTCTGTGCTTTTAAGCACAGCACATCACGTCAGAGCCCCAAAAGGCCAAGCATCCAACTTCAACCCAAGTCTTGTGTGGCTCTGCCCTTTGAGGGCCTGTGCTCTCTTCATGTGCAAGAATCTGTTTCCTATTATTTCATACACCTGAACCATTTCAGAAAATCAGGCACAGGATATTCTGAACCTGGCACAAAGCTTTTCTATGTCTGTGCACACAATATGTGCCAGAACTACAGATTTACATGAGCAATGGTTCTGTGATAAGGAATCAACTGCTTTACCAGTTGTGCACTGGAGAGCTTCTTCGGCATTGGTACTTCCACTATTGGTGTCTCAGTGTACTTGGGATAGGCCATGGCTTCACAGTCACTGACACCAGCTGTCTCTGGGATCACAGCTTTGATCCTTATTCGTTCACAGCCCTTTACAGAGCAGAAAGCAAACTTCTCTTTCTCATTTTGAGCTTTGAGTTTCAGAAACAGCAGCCTGCGGGCAGGAGAAAAAAAGCAAACAGCATCCTTCAAACTCTTGTGAAAAAAAACCCCACTCCCAGTTTTGGTGGACTCTTTCCTGCGTTTTGCAGTGATGTGCATTGAAACCCTTGACACTCATGTCTGCATTTTATAGCGCCCCACACACCACATGCAAATAAAAGGGGATACAAGTCTCAGAAATGGTTTACAGAACTCAGGTAACTTAAAACAGAGAATTAAGATGGCACTTAAACTCCCTTTGAACTCTATTCTATAATTATATACATATATGTAGAAATAGATGCTTTGTATTTTAGGTCATTCTTTCCCATTATTTTAATCATTTAAAAGAAAATAACAGACTTTACACTCAGTTCCTGTGCACCCCTGTCAGAGTGTTTACAAATGGTTCAAAACAAGGGTTGCGTGTGTCTTAAGTTTCATGGTCTGCACTTTGCTTTTGTCTTTGATTTTTTTTTTTTCTAATTTGTATTCACTTGGCAAAGCACTTCCCAGAGTAATTGGCAGTGCAGCAGAGGCTGTGAAGGACTGGCTGCCATGGAAGTCCCAGGAAAATTAAACACTGGTCAGATTCCCAGAAAACCTTCCTGGTTTTGTTGTGATCCTCACTATTGGCATTAGCCAAGTGGCTCACAATTCCAGCAGCATTCCCAAAGCAGTGTCCAAATCAGCAAGGTCTGCTTCCTTACCCAGTGTGCTCATCCCAGTAGTAGTATCCTTTGGTAGGGTATCTGTGCTCCAGTTTCTCCATTTGAGAGGTTCTGTAGAAGGTTCCAGTTTTGTATGTTTTCTTCAAGAGACGGTTGTGGATGTCTGAGAGAATGGAAAATGTCGTCCCTTTAGGATAGCAAAACCCTACTTGAATCCAGTCGTTCCTAAAAATAGCAAAGACCCACATTGTAACAAGTCAACTATTATTTTACTGGACATGCTAGAAGCCAAACTAAATAATCCACTATGAAAAATGTAAGTTAATTTTTTCCTGGACAGTTAAAATTTTCATGGTTTGGGATGAATCAATGCAACGCAAATTAGACATAACAACCATACATTAGTTAAGCAACGTAGGTCAGATCTGCTCCTGACTTCTACACCTGTGACTTCCACACGCCAGGAATGAATTAGCTCTAAACTTCCAAAAATGAACCATGTTATCTTGCAGGGCTTCCCAGGGGAGGAAACAGGAATCTGAGATGTCTAATGAAAAGATGGTGAACCGAATGGACTTCCTGGAACAAGCATGTTCCTTCTGGAAGAGCTCATGAGGTGATGACCTCACCCATTAAAAATGTGTGGTTTACATTATTGGGCTGGAATGTTGGAATTTGGATCACTCACTTGTTGAAGTTGATGAGCCATATGGCCAGCTCTTCAGGGGCTGTCTTGTCCCAGTGGATGGTGTAGCCTTTCCTCAGAGTTATAACTGGCTGATACTGCTGGTAATGAGTGCTTTTGCTTAAAGCCCCTTCCAAGTAGAGTGGGTGATTGTGGTAGTCATTTTTTATTATTTTCATTTTCAGATTGGCTGGCTTGTAGGCTTGGATGTATATCTAGGTGAAAAAAAAAAAAGATCACAAAGGGTTTAATGAACTACAGTAAAACATTAAAGGCCCAGATACTCAATAGATGTGAGCTGGTGTGAGCCCTGTGACCGCAGAAGAGACCTGCATGCCTTTCATTTATCATTAATTTCTTAGGCTTCCTTTTCAACAAAACAAACCAAAAAAAGAAGGCTCATTTCCTCATTCACAGAGTTCAAGTGCATGTGCCAGAGAAGTCTTCAGACAGGCTGCAGCAGGGCTGAGGTGTTCCACAGTGTTAATGGCAGTGTTCAGCAGCAGGGCAGTATCTAACTCAGACATCTGACTTCTGCTGAACAAGGATCCTTCTGTCTGGATTTCAGAAGCACGAAACCCAGCTCAGTGGTTAGAAATTGGCTGTAGTGACATTACACTGAAAGAAACCAACAGTTGCAACACCCAAGATAAAACCAGGCACTCTCAGCAGAGGAAAGTGAGGACTCTCGTGGCAGCAGCACTCAGAGCTCCTGTGGTGGGAAGAATGGTTTGGTGGTCACATACAGGATGAAAGAAAATGAGAGCTGAAGTCTAATTTCGACTGCTCAGCACATTTCCCATAACACTGTGGGCAATGCTTCCCTCCATAAATCAAGCAAAAATAACTAGCCAACAGCCCATGGATTTATGAATATTAATGTGCTAATGCCCATGGAGCTCTCAGGAGACTTCAAGCAGAAGTTGTTGGAGCTGTCAGCAGCCAAGGCCAAAGTATTTGAAAATGTACCACAATATTCCTCATGTTCAAAACCACCTGTGCAGACATGTTGATAAATACACACTGAGCACCCTGAGGAAAGTCCATTTCTAAAGGTCAAGTTTTATAGAGCCAAGGAATTTAAAATAAAATAGAGTGATAATGATACTGCAAAGTAAGCAGCTTTACCTGTGCAAAGTGTCCACTGCAGATGGAACCTCTCCAATCGGGCACGTCGATGCAGTCAGGGTGCTTGATTAACCAGTTATCCTCTTTGATCAGGTACGAGCCTGGATATTCTGACACAGAACCATCTATGTCATGAAAAACTGATGTTTTATCACCATCCATATCCAGATCATTGAACCAGGGGCCAGGTTCTCCAAAGAAGACTCTTGAGGTAATCTAAACAAAACAGTGAAACACATTTTACATCTCCAGAAAGGAATTCATCACTTAGAGTACAAAGCAAAGGATGCCTAGGGTCACTACAATGCCTCAGATTACCCACTTTCTGACTTTATTTGGCACTGAAAGTAGTTTGGACAAGAAATAGTTTTGGGTTTGTGGGTCAACTTCTGCTTGAAGAAATCTATATGCACTAACATCACCATTCTTTAAATGGCCACAGATTTTGGCTGCTCAGCTTGAGACATCGTAGGCTTAATGCTCAATGGTTCTGAGGCCCCATGACTCAGGTGAAGACTGCAGGTCCTCTGAGATCATCAAGCTGTAGTTGATGTGGTAATAAAACTTATGCAGTAATAAAACTGTGTGCTCCTGAAACCAATCATCCAAAGATGAGAGCACCAAAGTCATTTTCAGCTGAGCTGGTCTTATAAAAGGCAGGAACATCACTGCCATTTGGTACAGGCACATTAGGGTTGGCTCTGCCTGCACACGCCCTCTTCATTAAACCTGAAGTCAGCACAGAGCTGGGTCACACACTTAAAAGGTGTGTTTGGTTTGTCAGGCAGAGCAGACACACATTTCCCTGCTGACCACAGGGGAAAGGCTAAAACAACTTGAATTTTAGCCTCAGTGGTGGGAAATTTCTTTTAAAATTCTGGAGGAAGGTTCAAGAGATGAGGCAATTTTACTACAGCCACTTCACTCATTGTTTGCTAATACAGTTTTAAGGTTCCAAAGCCATATGAAGTCATACTGATGTGGGGAACAGTCAGCAACCTCCCCTGGGAAATGGCTGCTGAGGCAACTTTTGACTGATATTTTTATCCAGTATAAATAAATGTCATGTCACCAGTCTGCCCCATGCAATGTGAGAGCATGACTGACCAACACTTTTAGGGGAATTTTGCCTTTCCCATCACATTTGGCACTAGTCAGCACTTTTCCTGACCTGTGAGTGAGTCTGCTAATTTTTTGAAAATTAAGCAACCCAAATAATTTCAGTCCAACCACTTTATTTATTTATTTGTTTGCAATGTTTGGCGGTTGGATTTAACAGCTGCTAGAGGTGAACCTCAGCAAACCAATTAGAACGTATTTGTGCAGGCAAATATAAAAATAACTCAAAAGCACAGGCCCCAGCACGGGTTCAGACCAGCACCCAGAAGTTCATACTGTAATTCAAAGTTTGGCAAATCCTTTTTGGCTGGGCTTTGCTCTCATTTATGTCTGCGGGACTGGAGTCCATGGAATTACCCCGGTGTGCAGGACTGCAGAATTACCCTGTAGCAGCTCAGTTTCACTGGCTATTCCCCAAAATCAGTATTTTCTGCTCATAGGTCAGTTAGACTTTTCACAAAACAGACTTCTGTCTGTTGTTGCTTTAATATTATACTGCTGTTGAAAAAAAAAGGAGCAGATTCTTCTGCCTTTTTCAGTTTCTGAGACAAACAGAAATGGAAATAATTTTCACTTCAATGTCACTAATTTTATTTTATTTTTTTTTTTTTTTGGAGCTGATGCCTGCTTCTGGTTTGCTGCAAACCTGACAGAGAATTGGATTTTCTTGTTACTGTACCCATCCAATTTTCTTTCTCTTAGCTGCCGCCCTTTTTGTTAAACTTCTGGCAAAGACAATCAACAACCTCTTGATGATCTCATGTTTTCTCCTTTTTGCCCACAACTCCATTTCCAAACCAAAGAGGTTTTTCTGAGAAGAATAACTCACAGGAACATCTTCAAAGTGGATGTCGGTGACGTTGTTGTTGGGGCAGCTCTGCCAGGCGTTGTTGAGCCGGAAAGCCAAGGCGCTCGTGTGCCGACCATCCAGGGCCGCGAACTTGCGGAAGGTGCAGTTCTGGACGTTGATGGGTCCATCGTAGAACTGAATCCCTCGAATTGGAAAATCCCTAAAATACATTTGGAGGAGGCAGAGACTTGGTCATGACACATTAGCATCAGGATGAGCTGTATGCTAGATATGAACAGTCCCACAGCACTTGTTTCTCAGCTGCTTTCATTTTTCACGGCCCACAGGATGACTCCTGAGTTCCAGTTTTGGAAGAGAAGGGATTTCCCTCTTTTTTAGGTCTGTGAAGTCCTTTTATCCCTGCAAGTTCAGCTCAAGTTCCTCTGTGTTGAACAGATCATCTTTATTTAGTCTGTGCTCCTCCAGGGAATGAACTTATACCAGTGCCAAAGCATTGACCTAAAGATGAATAAATTCGTGTTTGCCATCAGAAATGAGTTCTGCAGCAGTGAAACCTGAAACTCAACAGAGCTATGCAGACTCCTTGGGCTGAGTAATGGCTGGGCTAAAAGAAGTCCCACCACATCTTTCAAAGGAACCTGGAGAGAAACATTGAAAATCAACTGCAATAAGAAAAAAAAGGATTTGAAAACAAGGAAAGGTCCTACAATCTGTAGGGCTGAGGATAGGTGAAGGGGTAGATTAATGAACCTTTAACAGCCTTTTCTGATATCATCTGCAAGGTAAAGAAGACATAATTTTTCACACAGATTAAGTGAATGAGTTGCTTAAGCTCTTTAAGAGGCTGAGATAAGATGTTTCAAATTTCGTTTCTGACAAATAAATTTGATGCCTTCCTCATATGAATGGTTTCCCTTAGAGAAGACTTGCCTGCTCCAGTGCATTTGTTCTGTCTCTCTGACTTTCTGCACACAACACCCAAAATGAGATATGCCCACATATATATTGGGAGGATATATAAAGGATATTGGGAGAGTCATAGAAGATTGGGTTTTCATTATTGCTAGAGTTAGTAATAAGCCTTCTGTATTGCTACTGACAGCAAAGTTGAGGCCTGCTAAGCTATTTGTTCATTGTGAGGCTACTGTTAGGATAACCATATTTTTAGGAATCACAGCAAAACAAGAGGCCACACACAAAGTTTACTGCCCATCTCAAAACTATTTAACAAAGGCATCAAATTCCTTTGTAGCAGCAACAGTAACAGCAGTGCTGAGGACATTCATGACCACATTTAGGCTCCTAGGAGCCTTCCTCACAGCTGCCCCGGATGGAGACTGTCACATTGCTCAGCCACTGTTGGCCACATGTACAGAAAATGCCCTGGTAGCACACAGTCCTGTTGCTGTCCTCCCAACTCCACTTCCAAAGTGGAGGGGGAAAGGAAGAGGAGCTTGATGCTGTCTTGGCAGCCTGCAAGGATGTACCTGCCAGCAGCAGCTGCACAGTGAGGACTCTGGGATCGGGAGACGTGAAATCAAATCCTTTTTGTGCAATGGTTATTAAACTGAACAGCACTGAAAAAACCACATTGGGCTGAAGCTCGTACTGGGAGCAGGAACACTGAGTGCTTTGATGTGCTGAGCTCAACTTACTGGCTAATGGGCAGGGTCCTTCCTCTGTGATCCAGACCTCCAGGTCCCCAGATCTCATTGTCCATTGTCTCAGTGCCCAGGTTTCCACTCTCACCAACAAACAGGCTGTTCTTGATCTCTTGCTTTGAGCCATCATCATGAGGGAAGGTCCCACCACTAAGAGGGAAGGGCTGGAGGTGAAAGGGCTGCTCACATCCAGCCTCACCCCCTGTGCCCCAGGCTGCCACACAACCTGAGCCACACTTACCTCGCCAAGGTCAGTCCAATGCCATTGTCAGCAAACCTGCAAAGAGGACAGAGATTTTCAGAAGAGATTTGGTTTTGCTTTGGTTTATCATCACTATAACAAGCAAACCAAAGAGGCGGAGGACAGCAGAGATTAATTACTATACAGTGCTTAGGCAGAACTCGGATTTTTCCAGGTTTGTTCCCTGTCCAGTTTTGGAGGATCTCTTTTGGCACATCTTGCAGTATATGCAGATCACATGAAGCAGCAGACATGCACCTGACTACTCCAAGCTGAGCTTCAGACAGTGATTACTAGGCATAGTTTACTTGTCTGATAAAGCTTTATCCCTTTGTCTAATGACCACAATCTTTTCACTGTTAGATAAAAAAATCATGCTTAACTTCCATTCCAACTAGCATTTATTATTTAGTAGTGCTTTGCCTTATGCACACTTCTGTGCTCCTCTGTCTTCATGTATCACATACTGCTTCCATGAAAGAGCTTTGCAAGGGGAACTGTGATAAAAAGAGAGAAGCTTGGCTTCTCTTTCATCAAGAGGAAAACAGAGATCAGAGCTTCCTTATTAAAAATAAAAACAAAAATTAGAATAACTTTCTATTTTGCTGAAATTTCAAGCTTTCAGATGAGATAAATCGCAACTGTTGGTCCATGACTGCTTCTTATAGAAAGGCTACAATGCATTGATAGAGTGAGTCAGTCTCGATGGTGTCTTCACACCAGTGTCACTCTTCACATGCTTATCCCAATCTCGGCAGTAACACGAGAGTAGAGCCCAGCGCCGTGCTGCTGTCTGTAGGTGGCAGCCCTTCCCACCCTATCGCCTGCTCGCTTTCCTGCGTGCCACATGAACGTTTGCGTTGTTAATGCGATACATAAGTCTTTCTGTAGCAATAGAAATGGAAATGACTGTGGCTATAAAGACAATTACAGTTTGATGACTGCTTCCTCTGATTCGCATACAGTCAGAGATTTGCTGCTGGAAGCTCATAAAGCACTTGGTCTTTTAGCACCCTCCATACGCTGCATTTCCTCCATAAGCAACGTGAATGTCCCAGTGACCCGAGTGGGACCTGCGAGGACAACTCCTGCTGGCCACGGAGTGGGCTGGATACTCGTAGGTCATAAGAAACACAAACTACATTGCTCAATATGACATTTCTGACTGTTCTGCTACAGCCCCACTCTCACCAAGACGACTGGTTGCTTTAGGAGGTTTGGGTCACTCAAAGATAAGGCAGTTCTGGCCAGGAACTGGACATCAGATATCAGCAATTCCCACCAGGGTTATCAAAATATGCCTTGTAAAGGGCCTTCTTCCTTTTTCTCCTCTTTCTTCATTGAGATTGATATCAGGAGCCTGGCTCAGCAGAAGAAACTGCAGCAGATCATCTGTTTTCAAGTGCAAGACAAATATCTGCTCTGAGCAGGGCAGGAAATGGCCTTCAAAGAGCACAGCACGTACTTGCCCAGTCTCTCTCCCTTGCTGCTGTGATGCCTAGTTTTATGTCTGCTTTGGCAGTACCTGCTTATTCAGCATAACAGTGAACCACATAAAACTGATCTGTGACCAGGCTGAGCCAGGGAAGGTGATGCATTTTGCTGTTTTCTTTTCAAATCACCTCATTTTTCAGGTAAAAAAATTAGTTATTATTTTTAGTTACTTGCACCTGTGTGCCTACGTGTTTGTATTCTGACCATTTGTGAGCGCGGGTCAACATCACAGAGAGAAACAATCTAAGGGATCTTCAGCTCAGACAGAGCAGGTTTTGTTTGTATAAAACAATGTCTGTGGTTTAACATTAACATTTCATCTTTATTTCAACCTTGGCCATATGAAAGGTGCAATGCGATATAAATAGTCTGAACCACAGCTATGCTCGCCATAAACACCAGGCTGAACTCTTAAGAGTTGAAATAAGGCAAAACTCACTGGCAGTTGTCCAGCCACACATCTCCACCTCGCAGCCAGGCCCCGTGATCCTGATTCTTGTAGGCAATAAAGCGCTCGATTATCGCAGGTTCCCTGGGCTTCAAAGGATCAGCATCCTTGTGTGGACTGTACCTGTAACCAGGAGAGGAGAAAGTTTGGTGAGGGAAGGTAGCCTTGCTCGCTGCATGGCCCTGCTAAACATCTGGTTTGTGGTAACTCAGGAACAGCTTTGGGACAACAGTCCATCCACGTAGCATGTCTAGTCAAGCAGCGATGGCCAGACCCAGCTGCCAAGGGAAGGAAGGTCCAGGCAAGGCAGTTGTCAAGACCCGCTCCAAGTTTCCTTTCACCTTTCCAGTATTGTATTGCTGATATATTGCTGAAAGCATGGAAAGTTTATTATTGCTCCCAAAAGTCTGAGATTCTTTTTTTTAATCCTTTACTGTTATCCTTTAGCATATTCCTGTTATTTAGATAAATATCCTTTTGTTTTCCCTTTTGACCACTCTTATCTCATAACTTTGGCTATACTGTGGCCTTGAGTACCACTGCCAAGTTTTTCTTGCTGCAGAAAGGAATTAAAACATCTCGGAGAGGGGCCGAGAGTATGTCCTTCACTATTCCCACTACACAGGACACATGTACAAGATTTATTAACTCTGAAGGTCTCCATATGATGAAATACTGGCCTGATGTAGCAAAAAAAAGCAGACAGAAGTGGAAACTGTGGCGACATGTGCCCTCAGTTGCTCCCTGTCAGCCACCACTCGGGCCACAGGGTCTGAGAAAGGGTCTGGCTCTCTACAGTGATGCTGAGCCCAGCTGCCATTTACCCAGTCCTGAGGCACAGCTCTCCTTTTTACTGTTGAAGGAGCATCTTCCATCATACTACACAGCTTAGAGAACCTGACAGATGAGTATCCAACGCAGTGCCAGCAACGGATGGTCCAGAGATTAAAATTCATTCCTCACCAATGGATAGCAAGGCCAAGCTGTCAAATTGCTAACAGATATTCAATAGCACTTTGCTTTGCTTAATAAGCCATCATATCAATCTAAAACTGAGCATCAGGCTGATAGGGTTCCAGTAAATGAATATTGCTTTGGCAGCTTCATCACTGTGAATTTGCTTTCAGGGAGAGATTTAGTATCAGCCCTTGTGAATTCCCCAGACATTGTTAAATACAGATATTTTGAGATGGATTCCAATTTCATTCACATCTGTGATAACCAGAGGAACACTACAGGGTACAGAATTTGACTCAGATATTTAATGCTGTAACTGAATGTAGAATAATCTCTCCAACTCTGTAACTGTCCAGCCTAGCTCACAGTTTGCCCCAGCCAGCCCAGCTATAATCATTTATTCAGTTGTTCAGTCTTGACACATGAAAAGTGGAAAATGGAATAATCTGAGCTGCAGCCTATGCCAGTGGGTAATCCCCAAGCATAACCATGACTGTATTATGACTTGTTTGGCTTCCAGGGGTCATTCCTGCCCTTGTATGGCAAGGGAGAAATTGCCTTTTGTAATCATTTACTGTGCCTGTGGCAGCAGGCAGTGTCCCAAGGCACGTGTTCAGCTGTATGGGAAAACAGCATCCCAAGAGCAGGCTGCTCTTCCTAAGTTATTTTTTAGCAGTTACTTTTACCATTTAATTAATCACTTCAATTAACTGAGCAATAAAATAATGTAAATAACATTCACTTTTGAACATCTTTTAGCATCAGCTGCTAGCCAGGGCACTGGGGTGATGTGGATCACAGGATAAGTGATATCTGAGCTCCTGGCTAGGCTCTCCTGGGGAGGAGGACTGATCCTACCCCTGCAATGGTTGCCCAGTGCATGACGACAGTAGTCTGGGTAACCCACACCCCTGAGATGGAAAGGACAAAAGGATAAAGTTGTCATTCTCCCCCTGCTGAGCAGAGGTTTTCAGCAGGTTTCTCTTCCTTACATGGTTTCTTCTGTCAAGAAACCCAGTCGTGGGGGAATGCAGGTTGGGTGCAACTGGAGGTAATTGGTCTGTCAGGAAAGAAAACTATTAAACTTGAGAATATTGAGGTCCTTTTACGTGTCTGGGGGTTGGTAACTAAGTTAAGAGCCAGACTCAACTTCTAATGAGATACAAGGGTGCAGGTGCAGTCCTTACATCAGCCTCCTCACTGGGGCCAGCTTTGCCTGGGCATTCTCAGAAGTAACCAGACCAAAGTAGGTCTGCTGATATGATACAGTCTATAGAGAAATTCCCAGTATTTCTAAATTACCCCATTACACTGCACAGAGGTTGTGCACAGCAGCAGAGATGAAAGATCGTTCTGTGTATTTAATTGTGATTATTATTGCAGTGTCAGATTTGGAACTAGACTGAAATCGGAAATCAAAGCATGAGCTCCATGACATAAGCACTCCCTGTTCAAGCAGGTTTTAAAAGAATGAATAAAATCAATATCATTCCCAGGAAATACTTCAATTTCTAATTCCTAAGAAACTCTTGCAGCAAGTTCTGCCCAGGGGGACTGTTGACCAGGCAGCAGTGCATTTCCTTGCAAAAAATTCAAAAAGTTAGTGGAACACCCTAGAGCACATATAATATCCGTGCCAGCTCAGCTCAGAGCTAAAGAGCAAGGACAAAACCAGAAGGGTGTGGGTGTTGGGGGTCTCATAGAGGAAAATGTAGAGGTGAAGTTAGAAATGTCAAGGTGTGTGTAAGTGAAGACCCTTCCTCAATAAGAGCCACCCCAAAGGAATTGCAGTGATTCTTGTCAGCTTCCTTGGGGGCAATTTCATAGCTTTCAGTCAGTGCTACAGAGAAGCCTTTTCCAAACCAAACTGTGTAAAACACTTTACCTCCCAGAAATCATTGTCAGGATAGGTCTTTTGTCCTTGGCAGAGGCTGGAGTGGTTTTAACGCCGTTATCAATGATCATTCCAGCCTAAAGAAAAATAGAAATGCAATACCACAGTATATTTATAAATATTACAGTTCTTTCCATCTCTAGACTCTACCTCCAGTTGTTCTCCTAATAACAGCTTCTGTTAGTAGCATGTGAAGCAGAGGGCTGCCAGGACCACCCAGATTTGCATATATCCCCCAAAATTGCTGCAAACTTCTAGAACTGCACTTTTCTCATAAATGCGTGTATCCCCATTCACATACACCCTCTGCTGCAGTCTAAAGCCCTCAGCAACACACAGCCCCACAGCCCAGCATGCTAAGGGGTAAATAAGCAGGGAAGGCAATTAGACACAGTGGCCGTATTTATCCCTCTAGAAGCTGTTCAGTTAATTGCTAACATTGGCAGTTGAGGTGTATAATTAGACAAGCTGCCAATAGATGCTCCTGGAGGCACTACTTTAAGAGTGCAGAGGCAGTGAAGCAGCCTGTGCAGAGGGGAGGGTTGCTCTGGATGCCCAAGAGCCAAGTGGGAGCTGCTGCTGGCCAACTCCGAATGCTCCCACGCCAGCCTGTGAGCTGCTTTATCTGCAGACACAAACAAACTCGCAGGAACCTTCAGTGAAACAGAAAGCACAGGGACTAATAGCTTGCAGACCCAAAGAGCTGGAGTGAGGAGATGGTGTTTTTTCCAAGGGCAGCATTCCCGCTGCGTGCAGACTCACCCGGTAGTTGGAATGCGCACGGTTGTTGGAGAACTTCCCCATCGGCACATGTTCCGAGTAGCCAGGGGAGTACATGCCTGCTGAGGGCCCTGTTGGCACGTGGTGCAGAACAAACCAAAAGCCTGTTTCCTGAGGAAGAGAATGGACACCTGAGACTTTGCTGGTCCACATTAGCCCAAGGAGATCTCAGTAAAGCCCAAGACATACTCCAGATTTCAGGACAAATCACAGCCAGCAGCACTGACCTGCATAAGTCTCTGCAGCAAAGAGTTTAATGCACACAAACACTCCCCCTCCCACATATTCAGGGTGCCAGAAGTTAATCTTTGACATCGATATTGAAGTTCTAAGTGAGACTTTTGAAACTTAAAAATCAAATAATTTTTATTTAGTTGCCTAAAAATGTACAAGGAGCGCTAATCTAGGCACACAGGTTTGGAAGCTTTGGAAAGACCACATCTTTCTGTATAAGGCTTGGTTTGCTTGTTTATTTGTCTTCATAGGACAATAAGGAATTCCTGTGGAATTAGCACTAGGGCTGACTGAAATTTCTGAGCACCATTACTGTGCTGCAATCAATGGAATCATTGCCAAAGGCTTCTCTGTAACTCTGCAGTCACATTTATTTAATTTATTCAAGCTGCACACTGGGAATTTTTGTTCAAGCCACCCAGCTCTAGAAACAGCAAGTGACAAGAATTGTGGAGCAAAAGGAAAAACATTATTTTTACTGGTAGCATCAGCCACATTACTGTATGTCTCAGTCAAGCAGTTTTAAAAATGTCTGTGTTACAGAAGCAAGTTTTATTCCAGCAAGAGCCTCCCTCAGCCTTGCATGGTTTTAACTGGCCTGAGCTATTACCAAATAAGAAACTCGTGCACTCACCTCAGATCCAGCAGCTGCACAGTTTATAAGGTTGTTGTGTGGGTTTGCTATCCAGAAGGTGGATACAGCACTGCAGGTCAGGAAAACAAAGAATAACATAAGAATGACATTTTGAGCACACACCAGAGTCACCCATCAACTCCCCCATTACAGGCAGGGCCAATACCCAGATAAGGGGTCCTTCCCAGAGGGCAAAAGGAATGTTTTTTCTTTCTCTTCTCATTCCTTGTGTCCTCTGTGGTTTGACAGAGAGCATGGCCTTATCTCTTAAAACACCAAGTATTAAATGAGGAATTTTGACTGCAATTCCAAGCCTGCTATGAAGCTGTCAGATGTCAATCATGCTTTATGATAAAGTAAATATGTTGTTGCACAAGTCACAGAAAAGAACTTTGCCCCCAAGTAAACCCTCAGGTTCATTAGAGACTCATTTAATCAAGGGACCCAATGAATTGCCTCTTAATGGCTTTCCAAGTGTACCCCAGTACCTGTCTTTGCCAAGAGTTGCTGTGATTCATTAACTTTATTTGCTCGCACTCTCCTGAACGTTCCTTTTGGAACAGAAGGACTTCATTTGTCTAATGCACATAAAAGACTCTTAACTGAAAGATTCCCATTAAGGAGGAAAGACCAATCCATCACTGTCCATTCTGTGACATACAGCATTCATTAACCAACAGTCATGGAAAACACTCAGCACTAACAGCCAGCAGACTGGCCCCCTAAATTGGATGGTGAGATTCACCCTGCTGCAGGGGATGAACCTAGGGAACACTTATGTCTATTTTAATCTTGTCATGAGGGAGTTCACAGGGGCTTCAGGTCAACTGATTCTGCTGATGGAGTTCTGTTTGTGCAACTTTATCAACAAAACACAGCAAATTTTTTGTATTTTGGGCCTGTGACTGGCCCAGAAAAAACCCACGTTTGGATTATTTATAGACTACCTCCTGCTGCATAGGCAAGGGCAAGGACAGATATTTTCACAGTGACCTGTCTTTCAGCCCAATCCTGTTCCTCAGAGCCATATGGACTGGGTAGGTTATTGTGTCATTTGGCACAATCCTATTGTCTTAATTCCTGGAAGTTGCTGCCTGCCTGTGTCTTCCAAGGTGATGGAGCCACAGCTGGTGCTCATCCCCTGTCCCTGTGCTGGGTGCCTTGGCCACTGCCCCAGGGATAGTGTTAGTGCACTTGTACACTTGCAAGCTGGATGAACTCCATGCAAAACAAGCTGCTTTTCTGGTCAGAGCTTGAATTCTTTTATAAAGGAAGACATGTCAGATCAAAGTACCATAATACCTTTCCATTAGAATGCACATATTCATATAACAGTCTTCAAAATGGCACAAAATATATCCCTCTGACTATTAAAAGAATTGTCAGTGGAAAATGAGCACAATGGCTGATTAACCCTATTTTATGAATGGAGGCATTAAGTGTATTTTATAAACAAACACAGATGTGAAAAAGAGCATTGCATGAATTCATCTCTTTCCTTTGCCAAACTAAAAAGTTAAAAATATGTTTGTTTGGACAAAACCCCAGTTTGTTCCGAGGACAGAATGGATGATACTGATACAGTCTCAACAGATTGAGAGTATTTTCAAGTAAAAGAAATTCCCTGAAGAATTTTAGCTGTTAGGCATCAATCAGCTTCTAGCTGTCTCATTTTCAGGATGGAAGTCTGGCTTCACAGCCTTTCTCATTGACTGTTGAAGGGTCAGAAACTTGAGGGTTTTATTAGTGTAGATCCCTTCCTCCTGCAACTACAGCAGAATAAACTTCTGGAGCAAAATCTGGACTACAGGCAGAAGTGTTCCTGTCTCCCAGCAGCTTCAGCACAGCACCAACGCTCTGTTGTCTCAAGACAAATCTTCATTGTGAAAGACCTCCCATGTTGTTGCACAGGGGTCTTGTCCACAAGATGATCCACCATCAATTTTAAACTCTTTACAGGCAAGTTTGATGTCCAGCTTCTAATAGAAAACACTCTGAAAACAATGTGGTTCCACAGATCTGCTCTAGATCTCTTGCTATGCTCCCTACACTCCAGCTGGGGATCTGCTTGCCTAGCTGCTAAACACACAGGTTTGATGTTCAGAGCCTAGTACTCTCTTAAGAAGAGTCTGGGGCACAGGGGAAGAAAAAGAAACCTAATTGGCTGCCTGATATGCATCAAAATAAGCAGGTTCCCTAAACAGCTAGTAATTAGCAATGAAATCATATTCCCAGGTTGACCTTGATTTTGGGGCAGAAAACCCACTGGAAAACCATGGAAAGAAAGGTTAGAGTAGCCTTCAGAGGCTCAGTGAGTCCATACCCTGCCTTTTGACAAGACTAACTAGAACCACATTTTTATTTGTGATGGGCATTTCTCTAACCTGTGCTTTAAAATTACTGATAATGAAGAATCCATGAATTCCCCCAAGAAAAAATTCAAATGCTTAACTCTGTAGCCAGGTTGATTGTGTTTCTTCTGTATCTCACCTGATTTTTCACCTGACACTGCAAGGCCAAAAAACTGCAAAAAGAATTTGCAAAAACTCTTCTTATTGCAAATGTTTCTATTTGACAGATCCGCAAGGACACTTAGAGGAAAGGATCTTGCAAAAAGGGAGATGAAAGGCATTTGGCATTTTTCAAGTTTAATAGATTGTTTGTGGCAAACGAAAGTTTCCAGGAGTTCTCATGGAAACACTTTCATGAGCTCGTGTACAGAAGAGAGATCCAAGGGATGTACACAATCTTTGATCTTATATTGTCAAGTCCCAATTTGATGCTAAACTGCATTTATTATATCACTCTGGTTTCACTTCAGAGTTCGGGCAGACTGTGCCAAACGAATGCATAATATCAATGCTGTACCATTAAACAGTATCTATTCTTCACAGATAACAACTTCTGAATCAATGTGAATCTTTTCAAAATCTGCTGGCATTTGAGATGAGCACAAGTGTCAGTACACAGCCCATTCTGAACTCAGCAACTTTTGGCTGAGCCATTGGGTTCAAGACTCCATAAGACACATGGCATCACTGTGTACTTTGAAAGACAGATTTTCAGTATCTGAGGTAGGAACCATCCCAATGGACTTTATGTAAAAAAGGTTAAGTATGCTCTAGGTGTGTAGGCATCTGAATAGTACAAGGATAAAGACCTCAAGGAAACTGCTCTCCCAGCTTTGGGACATACAGCCCAGAGCCCTACAGATGATTACATAATCACATATACAATGCTATCTGCTATGGCTGAGTCCTGCAAAGAGAAGGAAGACGAAAAGGAAGGCTCCCACTCACCTACAGTCCTGCCTGGGTTTGGGGATGTACCCTGGGTAAGCTCCCTCTGTGATCAGCTTGCACATCCTGCTGTCCCTGTCGGAGGGGAGCAGCGTGCTGGGTTTAACAAGGAGTCCAAGGCAGTGATCAAACGTGTTGCGCTCTTCTGGTCCATCCTCCGTAAAAAAGCAATGGCCCAGTGCATCATAACCCACCACATCCTTCACCTGCATGCACAAAACAAAGGTCAGTGTTTAGGCTTCATGCTTCAGCCACTGTGCAATTAAAACAAACTTTGCAGTGATGGCACATAGGAGCCCCAGTACCCTTCTGAGCTCAGGACCTATAGGCAAAATTAAAAGGAAGATCACTCTCTGCCCTTAAGAGCTTATAGTCTAAGCAATAACTCCAAAACTTAACTAGAATTTGTCATCACCTAGGAAATGCTCGTTCCATTCTTTTGTTGGCCTGTGAAATCAGAGACTTTCTTAGCATGAGGCTGAAAAAAACATGGGGTGGGGGAAGACATTAGATGTTGAAATCACATCTAGGCTCATTCATTTTCATGTGGAGTTGCATGAGCAGCTACGCAAAATGCAACTGAAAAATGCAGCTGAGCTGAAAGAATATTTTTTCAGGCTATCAGAGAGGCGGCAAGTTATTTTCCAGACAGGCTGGCTTGTTTTGGATTTGACATGATCCTTTTTTCCAAGTTGTTGACAGAAGCTTTACTTGACCCTGAGACAAATCAGCTGGTGTTAATCAGCACTGTTCTGGGTTTGGTTTGCATGTTGTTAACATTGGGACACCATTGGCTGGACAGAACAATACCCATCACACCACTGGAAGATCTGAGAAAACAATTTCAGGAGAAGATACGTGAATTTGAAGCCCAAGGCTGGGACTGGGTGGGAAACAACAGCCCCTGGGCACACAGCAAGTGTGTCCAGTAAGTTAGTTGTTTGTGGATATGTCTGAGATATGGAAAAATTAATTTCAGATCTCCACTGACCAGGTGAAGGTCTGGATCTCCTGGGCTCTTTCCTTGCTGTTCCCATCAGTCATCACCCATCAATTAACCTGGACTCAGGAAACTTTTCTACCTGCTTCTGATGAAACAGCAATTGTCAAGGGGCAAAAGACAATATTAAACTAGATGGAAGACCTGTTCATCACAATGTCATTGAGAGACCTGGGTGTTCAAGCACTTGAATTACTTTTGTAAACAGGTCTCAGACTCCTTTGTCACCTTCATGCCTCAGTCTCAAGGCAAGGAGAACCAATTTCAAATAAAATCCCAGGATTAGCGTTGAAATTATTACAAATATGTTTTCACATAAGAGAAAACACTTTTCCTGCCAAATCTATTACTAGCTTACATCCACACAGACTTCTATTATGTATCATCCTTGCTCCAGTGTAAATACTCAAATCTCTGAACACGAGTCATCACAGTAAATTAAACACAGCTAAAACGACCTGCAAAGTAGTGCATTCCTTCAAACTACCTCACTGAAATTTACTGCTAACTTCCCATATCTAATAAAATGATAGATTTTGCAAGGTTTGGGCTTCTTTATTAAGGTGTAAAACATATGTACTAAACTGTTCTCACTCGGAAGAATGAACTCTCTTAGCCATGTAATAATAAAGGTTTACAGGACAGAAGAACATTTCAGAAGAGTGAGCAAACTTTTCAGAAGAAGTTTTCCAACATTTACAGAAAGTCTTTTAACTACAGAGATGTCAGAATTCCACAGAAACTGCCACCAAATCCTATTAGCTTTCTCTCACAGAACAGTAATACTGAAAAGACACATAAGTAATGGTGTCACAACATTTAGATGACAGAAGCAGTTTCTACAGAGAAAGGTTTGCCCCTTTGGCCATTTATCTTTCCAGGCAGCACAGCACAGCACCAAGGCTGGGCCATGAACACCTGCAGTGACCAGACTCAGCTGAGGCAAAGCCCACCTATGTGCACTGGGAGTACCACCACAGGGGACACATCTCCCAGTAGGGTGAGAGAGGGGGGAAGCAGAGAGAGGTGTGTGCACTGGCAGAGGGGCTCAGAGCCAGCAAATGCCTGCTGTTCTCCTAACTCACCCCTGGAAGTCCACAGAATAACAGGAGTTATCAGCCAGGGACCTGATCCCTTAGGCATTTTTCACCCTCTCTTTGATTAACTAATTCCCCTTGTCTCACCTCTCGGTTAGCCCTGACTTGGTTTCCTGGGCATGCTTTCATGCACAAGCCCAGTACTGAAACGTTTGGATAGCAAATGAGATGCTTGTTCCAAAATCACTTTTCTAATGTATATAATTTTTTATTTGATTAAAACCTTGCTAATAGTCCCTAATCTTACATTAACCACGAGTAATTTAGGGCCAGATAATGCCCTTCTGTGGCAAAACATTGCTGTGAATTATAGCTGGATTAGTAAAAGCAGATACCACTGAAGCTGTTTGATGGCTCAGACTCTTAATCCATGAATTTCAGCTCTCCCCTGCATCCTGCCAGACTATTTATTGATCCCCACTGAATTTCCTTTCCCAATGGGTGTTTCTATTTTAGCTTCCACACTGGGATCCAGTGGAGAGAGTAGGAATCAGAATAAAGTTTCATCCCTGGGATTGCAGTGGCGTAACAAGGTGGTTTTTTTGGCCAACATACTAAAGAAAACATTGGGTAATTGTTGCATTTTAAAACACTAATTATGGTGAGAAAATAATTTCTAAAGATTTATTTCCAGAAGGACCCTCTGTGCCTTCCAGATAATATGGATTTGCAGACAAGTGCAGAATAACCCATCAATGAAGTGAGCTAATGTCGAGACAGCAACTTCTAGCAGACTGTACAGACTCACAGAAAAACAGCTGTCATCAGGAATAACTGGATACTCTTTTCTCTTAGACTTTTCAGGATGAGTATCTCTGAAATGCCATGAGAAAAGTGACAGCAAAGCAAGCAGGGAAGCCTGTATGTAAATTACCAAGCTGCTTTAATGACAGTTAAAAACAACTGATGTCCCCCTCCCACTTATTAAAGCATTGGCGCAGGTAGTCTACCACACTCATGCAAG
Source organism: Corapipo altera (assembly GCF_003945725.1). NCBI lineage: Eukaryota > Metazoa > Chordata > Aves > Passeriformes > Pipridae > Corapipo > Corapipo altera. The sequence continues at coordinate 7,605,816 of NW_020884889.1, read as the reverse complement.
AAGCCCCTCTGAGTTCAACAGTTTAATGTGAAGGACATCATTAAGTGCTGTGCTATGCTGAGGTTTAATGGTCCAGATAGATTTTTTTTTATGGCTATTTCCAAAGTGTGGTTTGTGCACATCATTAAGGCAAATTTTCCCTCAGCAAAGACTGCTTTGGATCCACCTGATCTCAGAGGGAATGAATGTTACCTTGGGAAAGACAGAGCTCATCTCTGTTTGCACAAATGATGTTCTTGCATGTAGAAACAGGTGGTGTTGCCCAAGTAGAAAGACAATAGGCAACTAGGAAATGTATAGAATAACTATTGTAATCATCAGAGACCCATGTGCATGTCAGTGAATATATCTGGGGCAGAAGGAAGAGGAAAGGAAGGAAATGAGTCAGAAAGCAGAGGAGGAGATTGTGGTGGGATCACCTGACAAGTCAAGGCATGGAGCTGCTGATGCAGATGCCTATCTGAGCAATGAAACAACATCTAAGTGATGCAGTGTTTGGAGCACATATTCTGTGACACAACTGATCAAACTTGATCAGATTGTTTTAGTTCATTGGGGCTTTCCTTTTAGCTGTCAGCAATAATTATGAGGTTAAAATAAAAAAACAAGTAAAGTATTAAAAGTAGAGTTCAGTATTCACACATTTTGATAAACTAAAATCAATAGGGATTAAATTCTTGACTAACTAATGTCCTAAATTCTAAGATCTGTCTTGGGTGCCTTTTCATGGAGACAAAGCATGGTCATTTAGGGAATTGTGGTTGTTGAATGACAGCAAGAGAATCAAGTTGCTTTCATCAGCTACATCAGCCTGTCTAAATTTCATCATGCCATCTTGGCTGGAAAAGCCTGAGTACATGGATCCCTACGCCGTGGATGCCTTATGGCATAGCTGTCACCCAGAGAAAGCACAAGAGACAAAGTTATTTCCAAATGCTTTATATGAGGCCATCTATCTGACTGATAGGAGAATGTCTGGCTCTGGGTATTTGGTTTGGCAAGTATTAAGCAACAGGGAATGAAGATGTCACATTAGATCCAGAAGCAGGGCTTTAGCTGCTCTGCAGCTCAGCGGCTGCTGTGCAACCTCTGTGCAGCCACAGGATGTGTTTATGGTGCCACTGGTGACGGCCCACCATGGTGTGACAAATGAGCCCCTGTAAGACCCCACACTGCTGCCCTGCCACTCTGCACATTAATTGTATACTAAGCCCCTGTACTGGTGGCTTCAGATTGGGCAGATGCCATATGACCCTGAATGACTTATATAATTTATGCTGTAGAATGTCTTTTTTCTTCAGAAGCTGTGTTCACTTGGTAGGTTTTCAGGATCGTGTTATAAACTCAGAAGGACAGAGGTCAAACCCAAAAACCTCAGATTCATAAACAGCAGATAAAAGCTGCTCTGCTTCTGAAGCTGTAATTTCAATGTCCTTTGTTCAACTTCTGTGCATTTTAATTATGTCTGTGACTCTCCCTTCCAGTGTTGCCACTTTTAGAGGTATGAACTCCTAGTGCACAGTGACCATCCAGATTACAACTGCCAATGACATGTTTCCACTTAAAACTCTCTTAATATATAGGAGCAGGGCTCTTGATGGTACAAATTCTCCTCTTCAGGGACTTTTTTCCTTTTGGAATACACTGCCATTTCACTGAATGGGTGAGAGTCCTTTGCCTACAGGAGTCCTGCACCATTAAGATTTCCTTCTTGAAGAACATCCAGCCTTCCTGGACTCCTCTGCCCTTCAGGAACTGCCACCCAAGGGATTCTGTCAAACATGTTCCTAAACAGGTCAAAGTCTACCCTTCAAAAGTCCAAGGCAGTCATTCTGCTGACCCCCCTCCTTACTTCTCCATGAATAGAAAACTCTATAATTTTGTGATCATTATGCCCAAGAGGGCCTCTAACCATCACATCACCCACAAGTCCTTTTCTGCTCACAAACAAGAGGTCCAGCATCCTTACCACAAAAACAAAGGCACCCCTACATCTGGGAAGAATCTGACCGTGTTCTTAACGTCTCTGGTGTGCTGTAACTTGTCTGGTAAACATCAGTTATTTTATAGATTTATCCTGAAGGATTTCTTGGTTTGGAGGGCAACTCTGGCACATCAGAGTTCTGTGAGTGCTTGATGTTGTGATTGGCATTGCAAACCCAAACCTTCATTACAGCAAAGATGAGGCACACTTAGAGCTTTTGATTATCCTCTTTAAATAGCAAGCTCTGCCTACAGATAGATCCAACTACTCATTAGAGATGGGCTGGTCTGCAGACATTGCTGCACACAGAAGAATGTTCTGCCCACTCTGAGTCACACACAGCCCTCAGTGCCACACTGGCAGGTTGAAATACTCCTGGCATATCCAGAGCAGGAAGAGTCAGACATTGGCTCTAACAATAAAACACATCATCCTGCAGTAATTGAGCTGTACCCATGCTATGAGGAAATTTTTTTGCTGGTGCCTGTATCTCTAAGGTAGACAGTCAGACTTCTTACCAGTAAACCATTGGATCCATGGACTGTGACACAGCGGGAGAAGGTATGGTGGATGGAGGTGTCCTTTACATACGTTGGAGGGTTGTAGCCTCCTTTCTCATCCACATCTCCAGCCATATGGAAATGAATTGGGTAATGTCCCATTGTCTGCTGGCCCATGTATTTCAGTTCTAGACCTTCAATATGGGTAGCCTTAAAACCTAGACCAATCTGGAGAGCAAAACAACATCAGTCAAGAAACACAAATGCCTTTTTAGGGCAAGAAGAGGGCATAAGGGCATAGGAAGCGTTGCACTGTGTCTGCTAGAAAGATTTACTCTGTGAAGGGAAGGGTATGGCTGCAGGGTGAGGGAAAGAGGGTCATGGTGGCTAAGAGGTGATCTTTGATCACCTCACTGTTGTGATGGCTATATTTAACTTAATTTCAGAAGGAAAACAGTTTTTATTTAATGTTTTCTACAAATTTCAGCCAGCTGGGTGCAAATCAAACTTCCTGGGCTGAGCACTACCAAAATCTGGGGAAAACTGAGATCAGGATGTTGACCCTGTATCTCAGGTGGGTTGGTAACCAGCCTCATTGGCCGAGCAATGTCTGCAGGGGCATGACATGCACTTCAAATCCAAAGGACAGGCAGCAGAGGAGGGTGGATCTGCTGTACTGTGGGGAGAGTTTGTTTGCTCAATGGCTGACACGAGGAATTTTTCTCTTCCTGCATCTTGGCTTCCTTGGTATGTGAAGGTGTGGCTGGAGGGAGGAAAATGCAAGCAAAGGGCTCTAACCCTACCTTGATGTGTCCCCCAAAGGTGTCGAAATCAAAGAAGGAGCATAGCTTGCTGCTGTACTCATAGCACTGCCCCTCCATCTCGCCCATCACCACGACATTGCGGCTCAGCAGCCCCACCTCTGCCCTCATGTCGACGCCGTCAATGACTTCCCCGATGTGGAGGTAGGTTGCTTTTCCTAAGGGAACAAGATCCAGTTTCAGGGTTACTCTGCCAATGCTGCTGGTTTCCCCTTGTGCCTCCCGTGGTGTGGTTGGCACGAAAATGAAAGGAGTAATCAAGTCAGCAAAAAACTGTTGGCCAACACCTCAAAGGAGGGAAGGCTGGAACACAGGTGACACCCAAGTTCTTGCTAAGATATTTGCAAAAGAGGAAGTGGGGTTTTTGGTCTTAAGTTGCTTCATTTAACCAGGGTGTTAAACTAACAGTCTGTTAGGCAAAACACATTTCCTACCTTCAAAAGGGACTGCGAACATTTGAGACTTTTTTATTTTGGACTACAATCAGCTCTGTATGAACATCCAATGCAAAAAAACCTGAGGATGTAGCTACTGAAAAACCTAAATCCCCAAGGTTAGCACAGCATTTCGTACAGTAAGACACTGGGAGCTACTCAGATCCCACAAGACTACTCATGGGCAAGCATCAGTCTGATCCCAGTAACATCACACTTGTTAATGCAAGCAAGGACAGGACTGGGCAGAAAGCCTTGCAGAAGCTGTGGCTTGGGACAATCGCAACCCCTCACCAAGTTTGTGGGCTATAAAAGCTCCCACTTCCTGCCCACCCAAACCTCTCAATTTTAGATCTACCCTCACATCTCCAGCTTGCTCCCAACACTTCCTTCTGCCCTAGTATTGTTGGAGTCAATAGGATTTTCCATTTACCCCATGCCACATCTCCCTTTGCCAGGCCAAGTTACTCATAACATCCTCCACACACACACATCCCTCCGTGGAGGAGTTAAAGGAACAGAGAGCTTTCCCTGCCCTGACCAGAAAGGGGTGAAGTCCAGGCAGTGTGGATATCTGGAAAGCAAAATATCTCGTTGCTGTAATTTCATTCAAACGTATTCCTACTCCCTCCTTCCTTCCGCAGCTTTCTGCAGAGAAAAGCCAGTTGGGAAAAGGTTCATCTTACTGACTACATTCTGTATTATTCCAGTAAAAATAAGTAATAAACTCTTTAAGTAAACACTGAACTTTAAGGAATGCTACACTCGCATGTATTTAATTTCCATGGAATCGTTCAAATCCTTAATTAGAAACAAATGGCAAGCCTGAAGCCTGGCTATCACTGCAAAGCACTTTATGCTTAAACAGAGGTGCCAAGTCAAGGGGAGGATTTTGAACACTGAAATAGCATTGTTTTTAACCAAACCTTGATGCTTTGACTGCATAACAAAAATAAGCAAACACCATTCACTCCCTTTTCTCCTGCAGCTGGGAGCAGTGTGGTTTGATGGTAGTATTGGGATTTGGGAAGGATGAGTGCTCCACCTTGCTCCGAGACTGCTGTGTTGTGGGATGAGGTTCACACCACGACATGTGACTTCTGCCTTGGCACCTCCGCCTTCAAAATAATCTGATCATGTGAAAAAACACCCTCTGTTAACTAGAGGAGTGGTGATGACCAAACAGGGGGATGCAGCTTTTTGGCTGCAGTGGGAAGATGAAGCTCCTCTGAGCTCCGCACTCAGCCCGGAAAGGAGGGGCTGCAGATGGGTTTGCACCTCACCCACTTTTGCAGTTGTCTTCCTAGGAAGCCCCAGGCTTACCCAAGGCCCTGTTGTTGCCCTGAAGCCAGTGAGCCCCACCAGATGTGTGGCCAAAACCAGACCCAACCCATCCAAAAAGCAGCTCTGCTTTCCTTATTCACATTACATGAAAAGAGCCACTGGAGTGAGTCTCCTTCATGTGAGAATACTCTGTGCTGGATCCTTGAGTGAATCTGTTCCTTATGAAACTGGTTTTAAGCTGTTATTTTTCAGTTTTCCTCAGACTTGACCTTTCCTTGATTTACTGAAATGCAGGAAGAAGTTCAGATAATCATAAGAACATCCTATTTGAAGCCACATCTCCAGGATTTGTAGCAGTGAAATTAGATAGGCAGTTTTGTTATTCCTGTGCTGAGCTCTAGAATAATAAATGTCATGCTTGCATGTATTTAATTTAATTTAACACCAGTCCAGACATGCAAAACAGGGTAAGCCCTGACAGGAATGTTAAATACAGACTAACCAGTTTCTAAATATAACTTCTTGGGTGCATGTTTTTCACTTTGTGCTTTTGCTGACTTGACAGGTTTGGAGATAAAGAGAGAGATGGAAAGCAATCTCATTCCAAAGTAAGAGTGGATTTTGAATAATAGCTCCTTTAACAGAGTTTTGAAAAACAAACCTCTCCTCAAGGCAGACAGAAATTCAAGCTCCCCACAGCAACGGGGCTGAAACTGCTTGTGGGAGTCAGAGCCTGGCATGGGAGCCCTTGAATGCTGTACATGCCTGCAAGGAACCAGCACTCCAACACTGGGCACCTCCCATGGGACCAGGAGTACCATGAAGTGCATTTACAGACATGTGGCACTACCAGAGACCTACTGGGACATGTTTAGTGATGGGAATATTAAAAAAAAAAACAATAAAGAGCCTGCTCTGTGCTGAGTTCAAGGAGTTCACCCAGGGACAGGAGTGTCTCACTCTGCAGAGTACAAGTTTGAAATTAGGCTGCTGCTCACAGCTGGCACACAGAGCTTCCCAGAGAGCAGCCAGGATATCTGAGACCCTGAGCACTGACCCTGGGCAAACCCAATCCTGGGGTTTGCAAACTGGCACTGAAGTGTTTTGATACTAAAAAGGCAACACTGTGCTTTGAAGGTGGGAGGAATGTGTCTGCTGCTTCAGCATCAAAGCCAATGCTGCGATTGCCCAACCACTAACAAGCCCAGAGGCCACTGATTCACCTTCTCCTTTGGGCTTGGACTTGCTGCATCCCTCATGGATAGATATTGCCCTGCCAGCAAGCCAGGCTTGTGCCATGTTATAATATAAACCAAACAAAGCCTTGTAGTGACACGGATTATGTCTCCCCACAACAGGGCTGTTTGATGGACTAGGAAAAACACCACCTTGAGTTTGCTGTTGTATCATACTACTGCCTCCAGTTAGCACAATGTAAATTCACAGGGAACAACCTCTTTAATATGTGGGCTTGCTGGTGGAAGTCTTGATTCAGCAAAATATGAGCACATTTCCATGCTTATTACTCAAGACAGTCACTATTGAAGTCACCAGTTGTTGGCAAAGACAAGGTAATTATTAAAAGAAAGTATACATTAAAATAAACATAGATGATTCACTAATTAAGGACATGCTTATGTCAACAAAGAAATTCAAAGCACAGTCTCTCCAAACTGTACAAAGCTCAAGGAAAACCTGCCATACCTGAACCTAGCCATAAAACCTGGCTCTCAGGCCTTATCAAACCTGGGATGGGTGGGATTTTAAAGCTATTTCAGCTTTTACAGACATGGAAGAGTGCTCAGGTCTGGTGAGTTAGACAGATCTCTCTGAAAACCCTCCCAGGTACACTCAGGCATTCCTAAATCCCTTGGCTTTAAATGACACAAAGAGCTAAATCTCCCTTTGAGAAGTGAAACAGGCACTTGAAGGTCTGGGTATGGTGAAGATAAAGTAAAGCCAAGGTTCTCCTGGAATATTTTTCTTTTCTCTAAAGAGTCTTTTACTTTGAGCTCTCTAAGGATAAGACCATGTGTCTCATGCTCTTTTAATGTTTCCTAAACAATTTTTTTGAGGGAAATGCTAAACACAATTTGTCTGCTTAACCCACATAATCCAGTCACAGTGAATCCTTCAGGGCATCTTTAAATCAGTGCAACTCATTGCAGATGCCAGCCCAGACCTGACAAATTTATCATTTTTGCCAAACATTTGTCATCACTGGTGGTAATGCCCCTATTGCTTATATTTAATAACCAACAAATGTTCACAGGGCATCCCTTCAAATCCTCATTATTCTCAATTACCTTGATGGGGTTTGCTGTTGCATCCCTAAGTCCCAAGCCTGTAAGGCAACGCAGCATGGTTTGGGTGAGCTGACCAGCTCCTTGAGTCACACAGTACAATCTGATGTCTTAACAAATAAATATTCCTCAAATTCATAACTTTTACATGGAAAATTAAATTTTCCACATCAGAAAGCATGAAACTTTATAAGTAGTTCAGAGCTAACTAAGCCTTCTTGGGACAGTTTCGTGCTGGGTAACTCATTCTGTTACAACCCTTAATTCCCTTTCTCCTTCAAAATCCTGCCCAGTGTCCCACAAAGCTCAGAAATACACCTTCTGTTGTAGGAGTGTGAAGAGCCTTGTGTTCTCATGGATATTAAGTGTATGTTCAAATGCTGTACTGGATCAAAGCCTCGGTAGCTGTTTGGTTTCAGGGCTAAAATGAGTGGACCTTCAGGCTGCAGATGGGCACGATATGAGGATTGGGGTGGACTGAGGGCATCAGTGCTGGCTTCAACCAAGCACTGAGAGGTCCCTGCAAGGTGTATTAGTGTTTTATTCCAGTGGCAGTGCCACTCCTGTCCCACTTTACACCCTCTTTCTGTAGCAGCTGCTTGGCAATCTACTGACACACTTCTGTAAATGTGAGGTTTTCCCACTCTGACCTTCCAGGTTTTTACTCTCTTTATTCTGACATGTAAGTTCTTGCAGATGGAATGGGAAGATTAGAAAGGTTTGGTGGACAAACAGTTCAAATGTTTACTAAAATCAGGCTCAAACTCAACCCTTCTGAACTGCTATGAAAACCTGAGTATTTCTCTGTCCATTCAGCTTTTAGGCAATGCCCAAAGGCAGCAGAAGGAGCTCTGAAAGGCTGTTAGAAAGGGCTATTTCACAAGATTTCCTGCCCAGCCCTCAAGCACCAGAGTTGAATTAGAAAAAGAGCTTTTGGCAAGTTGCAGACAAAATTATGCCAACTTCTAAATAGAAAACCCTAAATCTCTAGAAGTATCTGAATCTTGATAGTGGAGAAAGTTCTCCCATCCCTCCAGCACCAGATGAATGCTGACACAGTCTGTGAAGTTGTGACATAACTATGTATTAGCATTTTAATTCAAAGTTTTCTGCATGAACAAGATCACAGTAAACTCCGTATCTCTCTAGGATTTGCAACCCAATAAGCATGATTTAGGAGATGTGTGCTTGTAATCATAGATTCATCAGTATGTGGGATAATTGGAGTAATTATGCCAGGCACAAATAGTTTTTTCATCCTTTATCAAGAGCATATAGGAGCACAAAAGAGCATTTCATCATTTCTGTTCCATGGTGAAACTTATCAGCATTGGTAGTAACTTCATACAGAGCAACCAAGATGCAGATAAGACTTGTTTCCCAGGGAAACTAGACAAAATACTTGATCTTTCCTACTATCCAGTTCTATCATAACAACACAACCCTTCCTTCCTTCCTTCCTCCTCCCTCCCTCTGCCCTTCACTGTCGTCCCTCCCCAAACCTTGTGAAGTTGGAAGATCAAACAGTTTTAATCTGTTCCCACAGAGAAAATAATCTAGGCACAAAAATGACAAGCAAGAAAAGTTAAACAAAGAAGAAAGTGGAGGAAAAAAGTTCCGTTTCAGTAAGCGACCATTTGCCTGGGAGCAGGACCTGCAGATCTGGGTCCTCAGGCACACGGCATTTACCCATGGGAACCACAGCTTTGACATTACTGTAGTTACTCCAATAAAGGAGTGCAAAAGATCAGAACTTGGGTGCTCTCCCTCGCCTTCTACACTCAGATTTGCCAAAGTCCACAGTTAGACAACTAAACCCTACTAAACCTGATGGCAATTAAGTATTAATGCCCTTAAGTTGTTTTGAAAAGCTCTAATCAATCCATTTCTAGCAAGTAAAGAAAGTATGAGTTTCAGCAGGAAGTATCAAATACAAAGAGGACATGAGCTAACTAATGAGTTTGACTTATTTGGCACAATATGCTAAATCATGTCTATTAAAATACTATTAAACGATGAGGACATAAATTATATTAAACCTTGGTATGCCAAGTACCTGCCACACCAAATTGACTGTCTACAAAGCAGAGGTTTTCTGCCTTTTAAGAGACTCAAGTAATTCATATCTGACATTTAGGTTTCATTTTTTAAAAAATAGAAAGGAAAAAAAAAATAAAGATTAAAAGGGAAATAAACCATCACGGGTAGGAATGGTTTTATCATTTGTCTTTCAAAGGACAGACTTCTGGAGTTCTCAGCTGCTAAACTAAACCTCTTAGGAAAATTAAGCCATTCCACTTACTACAAATGACATCCCTCTGAGACCCTGTAATATAAATGTGTGGAAGGCTTTACTCAGAAGGAGCAAAGCAATCTTGCATATGTCCATAGCACATACAAAACATCCATGATGAATGTCTTCTGCACACAATTACAAGCCTAACCCAGACCCACAAGGCCACGCTGTGCTGGGGCTGCTAATGTGTGCTAAGACATGGTCCTTACTCTGGCTAATGGCACATCATGGCACAGGGCAGTGGATAAAGTTACACCATGGTTGGGCACAGAGTAACTCGGGGACCTCTTGGCTCTTAAAGACAGGGGACAGCTCAGCCTTGCCCAGGCTTTATTTCATCTAGACTGAACTTAGATTTAGGCAGATTATTTTATTTTCTAGTGTGAATGTGTTTTTGTTAAAAGAAAGTTGGATGTGATTTTTATAACTGGACTAGATTTTGCCTTGATTTATATAATCAGTGAAATCCCATTGACGTCAGTGGAGTTGCCTGGATATAAGTAAGGGGAGACTTTGGCCCTGGTGTTCATGTTATTTGCGGTAATAAAAGGAATGTCCTAATTCTCCTAAAGAGTAATCGGAGACCGAGAGCACAATTACTTTAACAAGTGTTTCCACTGCTTCTTTACTTGAAATTCACATGAACTCTTTTGTTGTTTTTAACCCATTATTTATTTCCTTTAACTAACTTAGCTGTCCTTGTTGCAGAAGATAAATGTAACTACATGAATTTCACAGATCCATTAGATTATGGGAAGCCTAAGATTCCTGTGCCATCTTTATTTGTACTGGTCATCTTCCAAGACCATCTTCATGATGTGACTTGTATCCTACTAGTCTGGGCCCAATAGCTGAAAAGTTGCTCAAGAAAAATATTCTACTTGGAAATGTGTCTTCTCTGAAAGCACTAGTCATTTTAAGTCATAAGACTATGATACATTCGAACTGTGAATAACATTTTTCTTGGCTTGATGAACATCTCCAACAATGAATGGCTAGAGTTCTGTGGGAGGCAGTTGCCAAAGGAAGTATATTTGTACCTTCCAGAAGTAGTTGCATCAGAGATAATGTTGAAGTGGTTCATTTCAGAGAACTGAATGAACTCCCTGGTGCATTGGATGTTCCAAGTGCCCTCATGGTTTCTCAGAAAGATCTTACTGTAAATGCAGACAAAACCTCTGCCTAGAGCAACAGCCAGTGTATAAGCAAAAGATAATGTAATATGCATGATTTACCACTAGGCAGATGCTGCCTCTGAAACACAGCCTCAGCTACTACAGACTTTTATGTTGTAAAATAACGTTTGCTTTGGTAAAGTATAAAAGTAAAAAAATCCTCATCTATTCAGAGAAGAGGCAGTTCATGTGCTACTTCCATTCTCTGCTTATCAGTGTGCCAAAACATGGTTCTAGAAAGGAAAGACTACAGACTCAAGTGGAAATGTAAACCTCCCACCCAGGATTTCACTTTTATGCTCCTTTATACTGATAATAGTCTGTGTCTCATCACAGTTACGCTACTTAATTGGACTCGGTATCTGGAGGCCACTTTACAATTACTGGACTACAATGTCTTTTCATCAAAACAATTTGTCTGCATTTGAGCCAGTCACCTTCAAGGGAAAAATGCTGTGGCTCTGCAAAGGCTCCTGCTCCTCCTGCTCAGACCAGCTCAGGCAGCACTCTGCCAACCCCCTCTCCCCAGTACTGTGGCTCAGGACAATTCCCTGGCCACCAGAAATGTTTGGTTAATACATCACCTCTAAGCAATGCTGTCTAGAGACACAGTAAACGAGAAACAGTAGCTTCAGTAGTACAAAACAGTATTTCTAAAATGTAAGATTACAGTTCTTGTAAAATAAAACTTAAGAGAACAGCCAGCTGGACATTACTTCATAGCCATACAGTCTCTCACAGTCTGCTCCTGCCTTAGATCACTCTTCACATCAGATGTGCTCATCTCCTGCTTTCTAGGAAGTGGTATTTCAAATGCAGTTACTGAAAATTTCAAATACCTGACCTCTATCTGTCCCTCTTAAATAAATACTACCACTCAATAGTGTGCTCGGGGACATAAAATGGAGTCAGCTGTGAAAAGAGAAGGCAGAAAGGAACTAGAATCAAATTAGATGGCTTTCAAGAATGAAAGGAGTTATGTATCCCAAAAGCATCTAAAAACCAGCCCTCAAATTCAAGTGCCTTTCAATTCTTTGCAATTCTTTAAGGAGTCATCTCAGTGCAAATAACAGAATTTGTGAACTGCAATACCAGCACAGTAAGATGAAGAGCCTTACCTGCTACCTTGACCTGGTTGGGCCTGCAGGTGCTGCATGGCAGTACTTGGAACTCCTCTGCCTGGTACATGGAGTAGTCAGTGCTTGCCACCACCAGCCTGTCTCCAGGTTTCCATGAGCTCACGTCATCCACCAGATTCAGGACTGTGCTGTTCACGTTTGTGTCAATGGTTACTGTGAGCTTTGGTTTCACTGAAAAGCCAAAATGGTTGGGTGGAGAATTCAGTTAATCTGATCAGAAAATTCTTGTGACTTTTTTAAATTTATTTTTTAATGCCTGGAATGCCCCTAAAATTATTATTTCCTCAGGGGAAGGGGGAGCAGAGTTAACTCTTCCAAACATGTTTTTTACAAGCATTGGCATGGAAAGCAAGAAAACAAGAAAGTATTTTCCTTCAGTTGCAGGCAGGTGGATTTTCCACTAACCCCAGGACTAAATTTAAATGTAGCTCTTAGTGGCTCATTTTCACCACACCCATTTAGCAGCAGCCCTTGTGGGCACTGGGTGCTGTTGTTTACAGCAGCCAAGTGGTCTTTAATGTAATGACTTTTTTCCAGAAAAACAACAGTCTTCCACCCTTCTTTTCCTGCCAGCTGAGCACCGAAGAATGCCAATGACCTATCTAATGACCAGGTTAGGGACAGTGGTGTTGCAATTAATAAATACAAAATGAAGTATTAATTTCAAAACCTGTTGTCTTCGCACATTCTGATTGACTAATCCTACCTTATCCAAAAATCCTTTTGCAAAAGACAAGGAATTTACAGAAAGGAACTTGCCAAGTATTTGCCATAACCTTTCTGGGTTTTTGGGACACTGCCCTGCTGCCTCTGTTAGTGCTTGGGAATTTTTCCTGAGCTAAATCTTTGGCCGTTTTATCTGAGTTCTTGTCGATAGCCCAGTCAGAGTTTTATCTTGAAGAAATTGCCCAAGTTGTTCTGACACCGAACAAGAGCCAGTCATGGGAGAACAGGATTTCTGCTGTTCTCTGTTCTGGCTTTCAGGTATGGGGCACATACCAGATCTGCCGCACAGGAACCTCACTCTGTAGTTCTGGCAGCCCTCGCCTGTCTGGCCCTTGCCGTGGCACACAAACCGGTAATCGTGGCCACTCTTGTAGAAAACCTCCGTTGTTAAATCAGCTCCATCAAGCGTCATTGCCTGGAATGAGAATGGAAATATAACACAGGTTATTACTGTGAGCTGAAGGGATTTCACCAAAATATCTATGCCATCAGAAGAGGCTTTTGCTGTGTTTTGGGTCGTACACAACCGTTGCATAACAAAACACTGTGACTCGGCTCTCCAGCTGGTGCTCACACACAGCTCCTCTATCCAAAGGCTGCATACATCACTGCTAGGTGCATGCCTTTCTCCTGGGTCTATATTGAGACCATGTGCTTTTTTGGGAGGAGTATTCTGAGCTTCAGTAACATCTGCCTCGGTGCCCTAGATTTTTCTCTTGACATTGGTTTAAGGGCAGATGGAAACGTTGAACACGGATGCTTGCACCCAAATGAACTCATGGTTTCCAGCTGCGGCACTGCACTCCTTTAATTGCTTGTGGCTAAGCTCTGTCTGAACCTTGCAGAAGAAAGGGGCAGAGGTCTTATTTCTTCATTGCATGCATCAGTCTCTCTTAAAAAAAATGCCAAAGCTACTGCAATACCCATTGCTTTAAAAGGAACAAGGAGAGGTGGCTTTTCCTCACAGACAAGTACCTGTCTGTAGAGCTGCCTTAAGAAAAAAGGCTGTATCATACCAACAAGCATTGAGGTATGTAACTTGTCCTGTGTTCCTGCTGAAGCAACATCACCCCTCAGGGTCATGTTAAATTTCACAGTCTATCTCTGTAGCTTGCATTTCTCTCGACCCTTTTACAAAAATGTGGTGCCTTGCTTTGAGCAACCCAAATACCACATGCATTTTAGAAAGGCACCAGGAGATAAACCATCTTTCAGTGAAGGGTCTGATCCTAAGTCTCTCACTCATGCAGACTTTCCTTAATAATGCACACACCCACTGCTGTGTATGGGATTAGCACCATCAGCTACTGGAATGTGCCTCTGGTTGTGCAGCACTTCTGTTATTATCATCATCACATCTTCAATTTTCTTGCATGTAGCAGAGCTGGAGCAGGCCAGCTGCTATAAATCAGTGTAACTTTATGAAAGCAATGAGCAGCACCAGATTACACTACCTGAGGATTTGCCCTAAGATCTGCAGGATAAACTGAAAAATTTCTCGCTTTTAATATACATGAGGGGAAAAAAACATAACTCATTTCACAAAAGAGGAAAAAAAAGGTTTGTTTCTTGAACAGAAGAATATCTTTCTTGTTTCTCTTTTAACATGCAAACTAGAAGGGGCTGTATCGCAACAAACATCTGACCCCTATTTTGAACTAAGTTGTCACTTCTAATACATGTATACGGGAGCAGAAATGAATGTGATTTTGCTAAGACCTGGCATAAAATTATAGGGCAGTTTTTTCCTTTCTGGTCAAGAGAGATTCTTTATAACATCTAGCCCTGGAAACTTTCACTCATACTGTCAGCATTCCCGTTTACTTCAATAGCTGCATTCTTGTGAATAAGGACAACACTAGTTCAGAGCATGCCTTAGACTCAGCCTTGCACAGATATGAAGGATTTTATTGTCTTTCTAGGCAATGTTTTGCTGGAGTTGTTTTAGTAGGTAGACATATAAAGTATATGGTGGACATATTAAAAAAAAAGAAAAACCCTTGGTTTTTCCTGCTGGTTTGTTTTTCTTTTTGTCCTTAAAGAGGCTTTTGCAGTCTCAGAAAAGGTGTATAACTGCTCCTTAGCATTCTGGTCTGATGGCATAATTATAATGTTTAGCTCCAAACAGAATTCAAATTTCTTTCCACAGAGACTCCAAGAAATAGCTGCAAGCTCACTAATATTCTTGACTACCTGCTACAGCTGGTAGTTTTACCATCTCATTACATTTTGTGATTAATTTTTTAGGTAGAGTCCATTCCAGGTCCATTTAAAAACTTTGAAATTTTCATGTGCTTGCTCCTTTTAATCTTCCAGTAGGGAACCACATATTTCATGATAGCATCTGTGCTGTCCATGACCCCATCTGTACTCCTTTTCATGCCAGAATTTACTGAAAGGAGCTCAATTCTATAAATTTTGTCTCAAAATGATACATGACTGAATACCAGATCTCGTTGGTTATGTATTAGAGCGGTAAAGTAATTGGTGTCTTTTATTTAGAAACAAAAATTACTGACAAGCACAATTATTTTGGGGTTCAGTGTCAATGCAAAGAGGACTTGCCCCTCTAAAGTGAGCGGTAAGTCTGCCTACCTGGATGTCAATGGGCTGCCTACAGATTTTATCAGGATGAGCAGCTTTGAAGTCAGACAGCTTTTCCATGTCCTTAGATCTCACTTTATTAGGCTTCTCAAACCACTCTGTCCATTCTACATCTGGAGACAAGTGAAAACAAGAATAGTCATTTGAAAGTCAAGCTTAATGAGTGCAGAAAAAATGCATGAAGCATAATATGATCTCAGATATCATTCACAGGTTTCTTCACTCATGATCTGATTCCCACCTCTTCCTGCCAGTATGTCAGCCACTTTTAATGATGCTGTGAAGTGCAACCAGCCAAGGGAGAGCAGTTATTAAAAGCTACATAATTGGAGGGTGAAGTATGGGCATTATTAATAGATATGGCTTTTGGATCTGTGTCCTCCTTAGCTGCCTTTTCTGATCTTTCCGATCAAGTTGCGACCAGTTACTGTGTGTTGTCTGACACATGGACATGATGACTATGCAGTCAAAAGAAGTAAGAGGTTGTGTGTGATCTCTTAGACCATAGGAGATGGAATTTCATACCCCATGCGGTAAAGGAAAAAGGATCCCAGTTATTCAGAGAGTCCTGGAGACAATTGGGGAAAGAATCTCTGAGTGTTCTTTACTTGGGTTCGTGGCGACGTAAATAGCAGCTAGCAAGTCCGCTCTTCCCAAATGGAAAAGAATTGCAATAAAAAGGATGATTCACCCTATTTGTCAGCTGTCTACCACTGAGTTAAAT
This sequence comes from Corapipo altera, assembly GCF_003945725.1. Classification (NCBI taxonomy): domain Eukaryota; kingdom Metazoa; phylum Chordata; class Aves; order Passeriformes; family Pipridae; genus Corapipo; species Corapipo altera. Next base: position 7,589,826 of record NW_020884889.1, on the reverse strand, counting down.
ATCCCTCAGACCTCTTACCTTGAACCCACTCACTCGTCGAAGAGACGTTAAAATGTTCTCCATTCTCAGCTTTGAATAGTTTGAATACTTTGGCCACAGCTGACCCTCTGTGACCTGTTAAAAAAACCCAAACATTAGTACAATCATGCAATCAATAAAAGTCAGAACTGAAAAGGTAATGGCCTGTGTGCGTGTTTGAATATTTTGGCTACATTATCCAAAATTAGCCCTGCACAACATCCAGAAAAATTTACTGATCTTGGAATGAGGCTTCAGACACTTTTATAACTGCTTGGATAATCAGGAGGAAAAATCTGCAAAAATCAAGAGAGGATAACTCCCCTAATTATTTGTATTATATTGCTATTTTTATTTGATGTTGTAGTAAGCCATATTGTTAATGTCATGAGAAGACAGACTCAAAAGTGTTCAGCTTGCAAGAAAATGGTTTCACAGGAGGATTTGAAGCTACAAATTCAGGAAACACAGATTAAATTTTCAACTGATGTGAACTGGGTTTGTTCCATAGCTTTGTGTCTAAGGGAGGCAGTGTCTGAGCTCAACGAAGTTACATGGATTTACACTGGTGTAGAATCTCACCTCTTATCTCAGGATTTGGATAACCTAAGCTATCCCCCACTCAGCTGCTTCAGTTGCATTAGTGGAAAGAAGCAATATGTACAGAGAGAATTCAATTAAATATGTCAAACCATGAATTCCTTAAAGCATCAATGTGATTCAGTGGCAAGTGGAAACACCATCAACCAAAATAATCTCAGCCATAACTCCAGTAAGTTCCAGAGAGCATGTCAAGCCAGCATTTTGTGCATTAAATACCTTGATATTCAATGTGGTCTTCAACAGAAGAGGAGGGATTTCCTTTAATGGTAATAAAACTCCATGGGTGCCTGGAAAATGAGAAATGATCGAGTTATGTCAAGTATGAGATGAGTATTTTTCATAGCCCTGTGTTCTTCCATTTCTCAGGGGCACCACATTCAAAACAGTCTGATTACTGTCACGGGCAGCTTAGTTAAAATTAAAAATATCTTAACACTCCATATTTCTTCAGTAAATATATCAAAAGAGAAGGAAGTTTGAAGACAAATCCCCACTTAAAACACTCCTCTAACAAGTGTGTTTCTTTTTTAAATGAGCGTTTAAAGAAACTTGTGTGTGACAGACCCATGGGACACAGGCAACTCCCTGAGGAGCCTGAAAACAAATCTTTTGTGTGTGTGTATACACTAAAGAATATGAAAAGAAACCACTTCTGCTTAAATAAATTTAGCTCATGCTGAAACCTTGTATATCACAATTGTGTTTGGAATGACCCATGAGAATTTCTAATAGACAGACTGGCTGGCAAAGGACAATAAAAAATACTTAAATAGTCTCTGCATATCTAGTTTCCTTATTTTGAACACTGAACAGGGATGAAGGTTTATGACTCTGAATTGTCTATTCAAATCTGATCCCATGTCAGAAGTTGGTTCATTAGCACCTGATGGTTATTGATTGAGTGGATTCAATAGCTATCACTGGAGAATGACCACATGGATGAGAAAGCAATGGATACAGGGAGTAAATTGCCTCCCAGCCTTGGAGATGAACCCAATTAGTAGGGGTCAGGAGGAATTTTTATCTTCAAAATAGAAGTAGTTCAGGCATATCTGCTCTTAATGACTTAGAGAATAAAAAAATGTGTTTTTAGGATGGTAGGGTGGAAGGGAATTTAGCAAAACCTCCCATAGATTAGATCATTGAATCTATAGTTATAAATATCCAGTCATTTCAGTTGCATCAAGATTTACCCTTGAGTCCTGCAGGTCATCTTATATTGACCATTCACTGGTATAAGCCAAGTTCCAAACCACTCTGGGACTCCAGGAGAAAACACATACAGGCATTGACAGAGAACCACTAAAACACTCACAAATCACCACTGCTGTGAGCTGGGCTTTGCTGGGATTCCCAGCCCTGGGCTTGGGGAGCAGCAGGTTCTGGGTGAGCACTGGCGCACCCCGTGCTGTGCCGTGGCCCCAGAAATGTGCTGGACGCGGCTGCTCAAGGAGAGGGAGTTCCAGCAGCGTGTCCTCAGCCCCAGCACAGGCCAGGCTCAGTGGAAGCTGCCAGCACAACTGCCTCGGGAGCCTGCCAGCGAGCCAGATGCTCCTGCTGGAAAACTTGCCTGTGCGCCAATTGCTGAAGGCACTGACGGGCTGTGATCTCCATCCAGGGAGAGAGGGGGATGGGGGCAGGAAGGACACTTTATCACTCAACAGTCAAGATAGATTTTGTTGTTGTTGTTGTTGTTTGTTGTTATTATTATTAATATTTTGGTACACCAAATTTGAAACATGACCAAAAAAGTGATACCACAAAAACAATCTAAAGAATAAAAGCTATTTAGTTCTGCAACTCAAGGTTTGGCCCCATTTCATGTGTTAAAATACTTGTTTCTCCCAGTTATTTTACCACTAAAAATAGTTTTAAAGCCATTCAACCCTGACCCATAAGGACACAGGCAATCTGTTTGGGCTATGTGAAACGAAGCGACCAGCAAGTCCGGAGCCAAACTGGTGATATTTGGGTGGGATTCCAAAGAGAACACATATGTCATCAAGTGCAAAAAGGCTTTCTCTTCATTTATTAGTAAAAGGAAAAAAAAAAAAAAGGCTCACACTGAAAGAGTAAACATACTTTTTGAAAGGACAACAATAGAGGAGGAATGCAAGATTTTCCTTTCATTCCTAGTGTTCTGGACTCAGCAAACAGGCAACTGAAAAGAGATGCCAGGACCACAGAAACGTTTCTGGATAAATCAGCACTGCTCATCAGCTCCGCTACAGCAAGGGGGAGTTGCACAACTTTACAATCTGGTTGAATTTGGAGCAACTGGAGGTAAAAATTTTTCCCTATAACCCCCACCAACGCCCTACCCAGAAAACAATACAATATACAGTATGGCTCAATAGCCTGACTCAAGTGGCACCTCACAAAATGTGAAACTGAAATTTCCTGAGCCCGGGGCTTACACTGTTATTGTCTGAGTGGTGCCCATGGCCAGCCCCAGCCACTGGCAAGGAGCTGAGAAGGTCTGACAGCCAGGATTCAGTGGGACCAGCCAGCAAACCCCAGTGCCAGGCAGCGAGTGGTGACAGGCAGGTTAGAAATTAAAATCCATTGGCTCTCCTCAGCCAGAGCCTGCCTTGCCCATAGAGATTAAAGTCTGTACATGTGTGTGTCATTTTCTCATTCTGAGCATTGTTTCTTATAAGGTACTTCAAAAAATTTCAAAATTTCAAAGGTATATGCATCCTTATTCATAGGTATAGATGCGTCTGAAATGTAAACCAGTACATTTAAATCTTGTTACACTGAAGTGGAAGTTCAATGTGCTCAAGGAGAAAAGGTTGGATACACCTGACAAATCTGCCTGTCTTCCACTGTGCAATCCAACAGCCTTTTTAAGTCTGGTCCCAGCTGCCATCCAGACGATGTGTTTTTTGACAGTTGATGAACTTAAACTCTGAGAACACTCCTAAAAATATGATATTTTAAATAACATACCAGATATTTTTCCACACACAATTATGCTGGTGGAAGACAGTATTAACCAACTACCAACAACTGACCACATTATTGTACCCACAATGTCTTAATTTATACAATTAAATATTGTGGTATTTCAGATAACAGCATGGCAGGGATTAGCTTTTTGACTGCAAACAATAAAAATGCTGAAAGTCACACTTCTATAGATAAATCTCTATGTTATTTCCATTATAAGCATTGATGGCAAAGTGGTGAGAAACTTGCATTAAAACACCACAGCAGCCTAAAAACATAAAGTACTATTTACTTTTTGTAAACATATGCAAACCCCATCAAGTTCTTTCTGTTGAACAACTGGGGAAAAAGTATAATTTTCAAAAATCATTTTCTGTTCCCCTTATTCCAGTATTTTAAAAAAAACCCAGCAGGCTACTGGGCTTTAATACGGGGTCTGGATATTTGAGAGCAAGAATTGCACTGATGGAGATTGCCTGAATTTGGAGACCATTTTGCAGCCTTGGTTGATTCTTTGAAATGTGTTGTCTGGTGCACAGGAGTCCATGCAGCATTTGAGACAACCTCTTCATCAACCATCCCAAATCTTACTCCATCTGTGTGTGCCCAGCTGACACATGTCTGTTTCCACAGACTGCTGTATTGAATCACTTCTCCCTACAAGGCAGATTTTGTGTGTCTGTGTGTCTGTGTGTTCTGCAGTCACCCTCTTAGTGCCTCATAAAAAAAAAACCTATATAAATTCAGATAAACACAAAAATTATAATGGCTACAGTTGGGTAAATAGCAAGTATTCTCAACAGTGTGTGTGCCAACAGAGACACTGTTTTGGCCACAAAAGTATTTACAGTCCACAGCATAAATCCATGCTTGCTAAATTTCTTTGCTGCCCAAGTCCCCAAATCTGTATTGGACAAGCTGAAGAATGTGCTGTATGTATGTCTAGATGTGTTTAGCCAGGGCTGCACAGCAATTATTCTACCCTCCTTAATGTTCAGCCCATCTAATCCACTGTGTGTGTATAAATATGCCTCTTAAATCTTTGAGAGATGGCTTGAAAATAAATTGGAATATGCAACTTGTGGGAACAATATCTTGAAAAACATCTTTTTTTATGTGAATCATATGCTATTCCTCAATCTGGTAGTAAAAATACCCAGTACAGACACTGAGTGCATCTGAAACTATCTAATTAACTGCTAAAACTTCAGATTGAGTCGTTTCCCTCTTTTTTTTTTTCTTTTTTTTTTTTCTTCCCATGTGAAAGAACTTTGTGCCTTTGAGAGAGTGGAACTATTTGGACATCTCAGGAAAATAATAAAGCCTCTGTGCTGGGAGAACTGGCAGGACTGGCACATACCTAAACCCAAGGTGGAGGAAATGCTTGCTGCCCAGTTTGGTCATTGCTTTCCTGGCCAAGTCATCCAAGTTTCTGGATCCTTCATCGTTCACTGCGACTGAGAGGATCATGCCATTCGCAACTCTGCCCAAATACTGGGCAAGACGGATACTTTCCTCTTTTGCTCTGTAGGTATCAAACCTGAAGTGATAAAAACACCCACAAACATTTACTTCAGTGACCACCACACCTTTATGTACTGAAAAGCAACAGCTATAAAGAAATTACTCTTTTGTATTGTTTACAGTAGTGATATTATCCCATTGCAAAAGCCCTTATCTAACAGGGTACATGAGGGGTGTCTGTTAAGCCGAATTGTTTAAACTCTAGTTGACAGACTAGCAAAGTAGTACCACTACTAACTCTCTGGTTTTGGAGATTACTGATCTAGAAAGAATTGAATAGACATGCAATAACACCCATCTGAACAAGATGCTAAAATGTGTGTTTCTGAGCTTGTTGAGATGCTGTCCCCAACCCATTCCCAAAGATCCTCACATCCAGACAGTCAAAAAGTCACTCACCGATCTGAATGGACAACTGCCCCTGTCTTTGGGTCAATAACATGGACAATGACACCCCGATGGCCCCAGCTCCTTTCAAAGTAATATCCACCTTCTTCCATGCCACCAGGATGAAGAGTCTTGTTTAAGAAAGTCCAGGACAGCTTTTTCTTTCCATGGATCTCAAGAGTGCCACCTTTACCTACTCCAAGATACTTCTGCCCAAAGTAAGGATCTGGCTGGCTGCCGTCATCGGCTCTGCAGCAGGAAGGGAGCAAAGGTTTGGGTTTGTATCTGACAGTCAAGGAGCCTCTCTCCTTGTGCTGCTATGGCCCGAGGGGAGAAGTGTCATGATTTGCAGAGCATTTCTTTCAGGTACTCCAAGAATCAACAGCTGCTCACATTGTACAGAAAATAAATTATTTTAAATAGTACTAGCAACTACTGAAGACCAACAGCAACCTGGAACACAGGTTATACATGCTATATTCATTTTAGCCAGGCCAGAGGAGATCTGGAGCCCAGATTGAGCAACACATCTGTATTTTTGAATTCTGGAGGCAGTTAGGACTCTAACCAGGAGCTAGGAGGTCTAGTGGTTGTTAAATATGAATTTGGCATCCTTGAAATTCTAAGAGATCCTGTAGCAATCTGCAAGACATAAAGATATTATCCTCCAGCTCACCACTCTCATGCAGAAAGAAAGGATGTTTAAGGAGGGGAATTTTCAGACTAAAAGAAATCCTCATGTTTTAAGCCTATTCTGGAAAATCATCTTGAGTGGTGGGAAGGTGCATGCTGATCCTCTGGCATGACCAAGCATCCCAGTGTTCATATCCCAGTAGAAGAGTAAAAAAACCAACCCAAACCTGCATCAATTTTTATGGGCCATTTAAATTGTCTAAAAAGTTACTGAATTTTCCACAGAGCGCCGATATCCAAGAAAATGTAATTTTAAGGAACATTTTTTGTCCCTTGATGTGGAGGAGAGATCCTAGAAAGTTCAAAGATAATATTTAACATGCATACATACCGCCCATATAAGATGATATCCACATTGCCTTGGTAAGGGCACAGCTCACTGCCAATGTGTAACTCTCCATCATTTTCAATGAGTATATGTCTGGTACGCAGAGTGATAGGCTGCACATCGTCTTTAATGACCAGTTTTCCTAAGTAGAAAAGGTTACAACATTTGCTTTATCAGAGGTTGTGGTATCATTGTGCCAAACCCAGTGTTGGGCTCTCATCCCAATTTTTGAAAAATTCTGCTCGTCCACCCAAAACAGCTCTCAATACAAATCCTGAAGACATTACACATTTTCTATTCAGTGCAGGTCTTGAAGAATGCAATTAAGATTTGTGTGGAAGAGGACTCGTTCAAAACTGAGAAAGAAATTCAGAGTTAAGATGAATAAAAGCTATTAATGGCAGTAACACTGACTCTGTCCTTGAAGACTTGGAGGCACATATGCATCTGTCTGTTCTGAGGCCCTGAGAACACAACTATTGCAGTATGATGTTATCAGGCCAGTGATTTAATAAAAAAATGCTTTTGAATCAAATCACAGAAGTAGAACTGATCATTTTTCTGAGATACTTTTGTAAATTCTCCAGAAAGGACAGAAAATAGGTTGGTTATAACAGCTAAAGAGTCTCAGAATCTCAGCTGCCACCCAGCCTGGGACTGAGGTAAAGCTATGTTTGCCCAGTAGCCACCCACTTCTCAACAAGAAGCAGGAAGCTCTCCCAGCATGATACAGAGTGATGTAAGCAGCCACAGTGGAAAGCAGACTTCCCCCAGCCTTGCCACCAGCACGTTTTACCTCCATTGGTGATGTGGATAGAGTGGACAGTTGCAGAAGAGGAGAGAAGGAGCTTCCTGCCATTACTGATTTCAACATGGTTTTCTTCATTGTGACCTGGATTCCAGTTTTCTAATTCAGGATCTTTGTCAGGACATGTGACAGCTGCTTCTGCTGGGTAGGATGCAGAGTGAAGACAATCACCATTTGTTTGGTGTGAGACAGAAAGCTCCATATCTGGACATCTTTACAGTATCATTCCCAGTACCCCCCTTTGCTGGCTCTCTGGAACACAGCAATATCTCAGTGCAGCAGAGTACATGTGGATCACGACCAAAAGAAAACAAACAGCAGCTTAAGCTGTATGGTTTTCTGTTTTCTGGAAGCATGGAAAATCCCAATGCAAAGAAGCCTTGCAAGGGATGGGATTTCTAGAAAACTATGAAGAAGGGGTTGTAACTGAGCCCTTCCTGCGGTGACATTCAGATCTGTTCATACCATCCCGACACAAAGCCTTTCACAAGCCCAGAGAAGGTGTTGATGAAAGAATAAAACAACTACTATCTTTAAAAATGCCCCCAAAGCACTTGCTTTATTTAATGTAAAGATGTTAAAATTTGGTTGCATTCTGTATTTTCACTGGAGATGGAAAGTAAAAGAGCTCAAACTAACATGAAAACAGCAAACACCAAGGAATTACCAGTACATCCAGTAAGAGAGAGCAACAGGAATCTCACAAGAGAGTGTGTACGGGTTTGTGAGCTTTTCCAGGCAGAAGCAGTAAGGATTCATTCAGTTTAGGATCACACATCACCAGTCTCCACACACTAATTTGATGATGAGCTGCCATGACGTTAGTCTAAACAGCTCTCATACCAAATCCAAGAGTCTCATGTTGTTAAGTATTAACTTAAGGTAAAATATTTCCCTGATACACCTCAGTCTATATGTGAGCCTCATGTCTTACTCTAATCAACAAAAGTGCAATGAGAGTCTCATGTGTGATGCATATTTTCTGAGGGTAGAACCCTTCCTAATCCTAGGAAGCTGAGGTCAGTGGAAGTTTGAACAATGAGCCCTTTGCCTTTAGAAATGGCTGGGAGTTCTCACCAGCTTTCTGACAAAAGCACCATAGAGAAAACTACAGGATCAACAAATCAGTGATGATAGACATGGGATAAACACCTTGACCTCAGCAGGTTATGTCTCTGGCACTTAATATGGTAAAGTTGGGTGGGTTTTGCCCCACAGATAGTGATGCATTCACTTATTGGAAAGGACAATGACGTGAATCCATGCAAGGAAACATTCCCTGGTGCTAGTGTAGTTGACAGCCAGTTGTTTTTGTGCTGCCACTGAAACTTGAAGGACATCTGTAATTCCACAGAAACGGAAACAAAATCTGTCCATCTGCATTCAGTTTCCTCTCACATTCCTCCACCAGCTTCATGTCTTAAGAAAACAGTAGAATTGCACCAGCCATGGCCTTAATGTCTCCAGAGCTCCATTAAATACCATCTATTCAAGGTAAGCAAGGGATGTTTCATGTGGGCTACATATGCCTTGGCTCTCTGCAAACTTTTTCCATATACATTAAGAAATCAAATCAGAGAGGGCCAATAATCTACCAGATAGCAAGTCAGATACTGATAAACATCCAGGAACTGATTTTGATACCATTTGTGTCAGCTGGAAGCTGGAAATGTATCAGTAATGTCAGGGTCACTTTTTCCAATTTACAGTAATTAAGAAAAATAAGAAGGTGTTTCTGGGTTCCTACCAGAATACACACAGAATTAATAAAAGTGAGAAAAGATAAATATTTCAGACAGGAAACGGGGCTTAGATGTTCAAATGGAACTATAATACACACTGACAATAAAACTAAAAACAAAAAGAAAAAGACCTGTTTTTTCTCTGGGAATAAGGATAATAGAAAAATTTGCTTATGATGAGAAGTGATATAAAACCAAAAGAATCAATTCAAATGCAGAGGTATAATTTATCAGCTAGATGAAGTGGACAGGACAAAAACCTTGTTCATTTTTCCAGTTACTGGTTATGCCAGTATCCAAAGATGGCTTGTGCCCCCAAATTCATTATTTTGAAACAGAGAGGTAGACAGTGAAGCCTAAAGGGAAATCAAGAGGAATTTATGCTGATGTTTGGGACAACAATCAGCAAAAGTCAGCGCAACCCAGAACAAAGGACCCAAATTCCCAATTTCATTAACCAATTTGTACCAGGAGCTGTGCACATCACCCACATCTGCTGCGCCAAGGACACCGTCAGGCTGAGCATCTTCTGCCAGCTGGTCCAGCTACCTTGACAGCTTGATTATTACTCTCATTGTCATTTTTTAAATAAAAGTGCAAATTCTACCCAGCATGAGGAATTAACTGAATGTTTGCTTCTTGACCAAAAGGGCCTGAGCATGACAATGGAAGGTTTCTTCATGCAGCTGCAGTGTTTGGGGCAAGACATATGGTCTCTTTGTTTTAAACAAATACGAATCTCCAAATTAGCTGTATATAGAATATGTAAATCAAGCTCCCCTTTTCCCCTTCCCCTCAACTGCTTTGTAACAGGACTACTTGGAAGAGAAGAAAACCCAAGGGACAGGGATGTCCCACCCACATCTGAGCTTGGGCAACACAGCAAAATATTCGGCTTCACCTCCCTCAGTCACAGCTACTGGGACCTGAGGTTTCTTTTGTTATTTCTTTGCGGCAGTTTGTTGGATTTGGTTTAAGAATGTGTGGCAGAGTCTGAGGGATTTCTGAGGGTTCTTTCACCTGCTCAGAAATTTCAGTCTTTGCCACTCCAGCTGCCCTCAGCTGGGAATATTGGCCCATCAGAAAACTGCTTTTCTCCTGAGTTTTCTCACTCTGACTCTTCTTATAAAAAGAAGAGTGAAAAGCTGCTGAATCCAAACCTATTAAAAATAACATTACAAACCATGCCCTTTTTCCCCATGGCAAGAAAACTTACCTGTGCTTACTGAAGAGACTACAAACAGAAAATAAATGAACTTTCCAGCCAGGTACTGGGAGGTAGGTAGAGCCATTGTTCAGGATTTTTAGTTCTCTAGATGGATACCTGTGAAAAAAAAGAATATTAAGGAAATGTCACTTTTTTTTTGTTTTGTTTTCCAACTCATTCACTGCACAAAATAATAAAAAAGGAGGTTATATCCAGCTTTATGCCAGATCACTTCCACTCCCATTCAGCTTGATGGCTGAGAACACCTTTGCACTGCTCAGGGACCAGCCTGAATAGAGAGAGAAGCCATGGGTAGCTCCTAACCCTTTGTTTGGTTTAGGATAAACCCACTCAGGAATCCAAATAGACACTCAGAAAGCAGCCACCAGCTGTAACCAAAAACACCCTAGGAATGTGGTATAAACACATCCAGTGTCAGGACTCTCTAGGGCTGCATATTCACGCGTGCTAAAAAGTAATGAAACACAACAGAGGAGGCGTTTGCAGAGTGACAGATTTTCACGAAGTAACCTTTCGGTGGCATCTCTCTCTCCCCCAAACTACCCACACATTTTTAGCAATGGTGTTTTGTGTACCCCTGAGATAAACCGTACTCACACTTCCAACCTGAAGCCTGCAGTTTCTTAGATTTCAGATCTAAGAAAATATTGTCTGTTTGGTGTGCCAGCTCAGAATTTTCTTGCAAAACCAAAAGCTGCTTTTGAAACCAGTCTACCTAATGTTGTTTTTGTTTCTTCCATAGCCAACCCCCAGCAAAAACAAACAAGCAGTGTCATGAAAGTCAAAGTTAGAATTAATGTGATTCTCTCTGGTCTCCGGTGATTGATTCTACAGCTCTGCCTCAGGCTCATGACAATTTATTGACATGTGTATTCACAGGGAGGCAAGGACACCCACTTCTGTATTCATAAGGCACTGTTTAAAATTCACATGTAGTCCTTGGAGCCTTTAGGTTTTATCATATAAACCAGTGTCTGAGGAATATCAAAGACGTTTATTTGTAGCTCTCATGTCACATCCCACTGAGGAAACAGGATAAATGTATGTATCACACCACTTAGTTTGACGCAAAAATAAGTATAGAAAAAAATTCCAGGGTGCCCCAATTTCTTTAGGGCAAAAAACACATGTTATTTTTCATGTCGCTTGTTAATATAAGCTAAACAAAAAAAAAACATGACAAAATGATATGGAAGAAGCAAGGATTTCGTTGAGCAGATTTTGCAGTGTATAAATGCAAAACACGTCTGTACTTTTCGTAAAGGTGATACAGCTCAAAGTACAATGATGGGTTCAAACCACATGTAATTCAGCAATTGTATTAAAAATAGCATTAGAACCAGATTTTACTGGAAATATTTCAGCAGGAAAATGTTTGTTTGCTTTGGTATAGTGTATTTAACAGCCATGAGCTCTGGAAACAGCATAGACTCAGGACTTGGTACAGTCTATCAGGTGCTGAAATGCTGCTACAGAGCAGTAGAAGAGAGGAATGCACTTAGCAACGCTATAACTTTGAATGATATACATTATCAGAGAGCAATGCTGTCGCCATGGAATTTGTGCCAGAACCAGGCTGCACGTGTCTGACATTTTAACAGCATTAACCATCAACATTTGATAAACCAGAGCCCTTTTAAAGAAACATTATTAGAGGTATACCCAAAGTACAGCACTCACCATTAAAATGTCAAGATTTATTGGTGATTATTACACAGCCTGATCACTGGGTTCTGCTTTAACGATAGAGGAAGAACTAAACAAGAGGTAATGCCACAGGATGGTCATTGCAGATAAACAGTGTTTCTTAGAGCGTGGACACTGCTGTATGTTAGTGCTGCATAAAGCCAGATTCCAACTGGTAAGGTTTCCATCATAAAATACATTCAGATGATACAAGAGTTCACAGGAATAAAAAGAAGGGACTGATTTTTTGGCAGTGATGGCATGCATTTGCTCTCCTGTTGCTTTGTAGGAAGCAAAGAAATGTAAATCTCTTTGTTCTGGCCCATTACCAGCTCAAAGGAGCACCTCTGCTCTGTCCAGCTCATGACCTTGTTTCTGACACAAACCTGTGGCAAACTGGTAGGAAACTAGTTCAAGAAATTCCTCAGCCTTTGCTTTCTTTAGAGCCAAGAACTGCACAGCACTTACCATCAGGTTGTGCAAAATGGCTTTTGGTTTTATATCCCCAGTTGCTCACCAGGGACAGCTTCCCTGATTGCATCCATCTTCATCAGCAGAGATCAAAACAAGCAATCAGACACTGGAAAGAAATGTCATTTTTGGAGGCGTCGGCTGTGTGCCAAGGCTCCGATGTTTTCGCAGTGTCTGATCTGCCACAGTCCAAAGAATATCCTGCTTATTTTGTGACTGAGGTAGGGTGTTTGATTCGGCTCGCACCGAGCCCAAGTTCATTGCAATGTTAGTATTAATTGGCACTTGGGTTGGAAAGGCTGAGAGCCAAGAGGACCAAGAGGATCCGACTCCTCTGATTCAGCTCTGACTAACGCATGGCCGGAAAAATGCTGCTCGGAGGATAATCTCAGGAATTTTCGTTCAAAACCTCTCAATTAAACATGTTTCCCAAAACATTAGGCACAAGCAGTGACACGTTTGATTTTACTGTTCGGTATAAGAGGAGGAAGAGATAGTGACTCTTCTCATTACTGTCTGCTGCTGGAGCGGGCTCAGGAGCAGCTGTCTCCTGCCAGCCAGCGCTTCCTTAGCTCAGCGCTCGGAGCCGCGTGGGGATACAGCAACACGTTACATCTCGCTTGAACAGGCGCCACGTGGCTGACTCCAGCTCTGATGTAACCACCAATGTCAACAAATCTCCCTGCAGATTCGGGCACTCTGAGAGCATAAGGGCCATACAAGTGTCCGCCTAAGCCTATCATCTCCAGCATTTCTCAAATACCATCTGGGACTTCTCTCCTGGGTGAGAAAAGCATTTATATCTAGCCATTAAAAGCTGCCTGGCAATGGCAAGTGGGACTCATATCCCTGGATCTGGCAAGGCAGACTCTCTGAAATGATTCCCAGCTGCTGAATCTTTCCAAAAAGTGAACAATAGCAGCAGACAATGCTAAAAGTAGATGCAGGAAACCATTAGTCTTAAGCTGGCTGCTACTGCAGGTGTCAGCAATGATACTGTACTAGAAAGCACACTGCAGAGAGGAATCCCTATCCATTGCCCTCCCTGTGGTTTCAGTGCTAGAGGCAACACACAGCAGACAATCCTGAGAACAAAATGGTGAAGAAATACTCCAAGGGAGCTGGATTGTCACAGGCATCATGATGGGGTCACACAGACACCCTGAATCCCAGGGTCAGAGCAGAGCTTTCTGGAACAGTACCATCAGTCATTCAGAAACACACACCAGGCTCCCACCTTGACTTACCACCTTGCACAGTTCTGGGCCAACCACCCAAGCCTAACAACAAAATTTTTAGAAGTAACTTCCAATATTGAGTGTTTTGAAGTGCTTTTCAAGACTGGCTTGACACTCTTTGGGGGATGTACCTTCAGCATCTGCTGGAGATGAACTCCTTTCAGTATGTCAAGCAGGGAGCATTAACAATCCATAACAAACATGACAAGGACAGGAAAAAAAGCAGCAGCTGCTTAATCTTCCCTGACAAAGATATCAAACAGAAGCAAGAAACTGTGTGGCTCCTGCTGCTGTTGCCCAGCAAGAGAGACCACTGACCTGCTTGGGAGCAAAGCAGGGATCCGGTGCCATCCCCAAAGCACAGGAAAAGCTCACAGGAGAAAGGTGATTTTTAGCCTGATGAGGAGTGAACTCTCAGCAGACACTTATTTGCACAGCTACTTGAGATGCCCTGTGAGTAAAATCTGTGTGCCCCCAGGATCACCTGTGCAAGGTGAAATGCTCTGGGAGACCCTGATGGGTCAGTGCCAGGGCCGTGGGGCACCCTCATGCTCCAGGTGGCCAAACCCAGACCCTCTCACAGCCACTGCTGATGCTGAGGGTGCAGTGATTTGATAGCTAGGTCTGAAGCCTTGCTGCTTGTTTCCTCATGCATATGCAAGGATGCCAGCATCGATTTGGAAGCTGATCCTGAGAGAGGGAGGAGCTGTTTAATTAGCACCTCTGCTCCTTTTTGCTGACATTGCATGGTCCTCTAGCCCCAGCTGGGAAGGTAGATATGAGGTGCACATTTGCCTTTCTGACCCGAGGACATGCCAGCACTTGCTACAGTGACATTCCTGTACAGGGGGAGCTTTTGCACACCCAGCCAGAGGCACAGCTAAAACCTTCAGAAAATAAACACACGCATTTCTGGGGGTTACTAATGAAAATGCTTTTCAGTCCCAACCTGTGGCATCAGTGTAGCTGCCTCTGCTCCACATCTTGCTCTTACGCTTGCCACCCACACATCTGCTGCTCGTTTTTACTAGCAAGAAGAGGAGGATTAAACTCAGGAACAGACTTTAATTCTCAGTGAATCAATACTAGAGTCAAAAGCAGCACTCTGACTGTTTTTCCAGTGAACCTTGGTTTCTTACAAATTTATCTAATATCTTTCCCAAGAAGAAAGAAGGTTCTGCTCATATATTCTGTTTATAAATATCACTGTAAATTCCTTGATTCCAGATGCCCATAAAAATAGATTCTGAATGAGAAGCAGGAGATAGAGAAAATTTTTACAATTAACATATTAAAGAAAGCTAAGGTGTTTGCTAATTTGTTGCAATATTGGCACACTATTTTGAGACAGAAATAAAAGGGGGGGAAAGTTATTTTAAAGCTATGCTTTTATTTAGAATTACCCCCCCCCTTTTTTTTTTTTTTTTTTACGGAGTCTTACAGACCTTGAAAAGGAAATTTTGGCTTCACTAAAACAAAATCGTTTGCAATTCACATCACTCCACCCATCTGAGACTGACTGACTCCCAGTTTCTCGAGCTTTCAAAGTGCTTAGAATTTCAGCATTTCACTGAATTAAACCCTCATCCACTGCATGAAGTTTTCAAAGCAGCAAAGTGTTGGGAAGCTGAGCCCTGTTTGCTGAGGTTCAGGGTGCACTGACTCTGCTATGCCTGCTGACAGGCAGTGTATAGCCAAGCTCGTGCTTCCAGGGAGTGCCAGACCTAGTGTCTTCCCACTGCAGAAATACTCTGGGAATAACCACAACAGCTGTATACCCTAAATGCCTTAGATGTGTTGAACATGCCTGGATCAGCTGCAAGTCCACGAGGACAGGCACAGTCTGTGCGGACTCCAGCACGCGAGTGGGGATCCTCCCGCTCAGGGAATCTGCAGGAGGAATACGGCAGCTTCCCACAAACACAATGCAACACTTACCCCGCAGCTTCACACACACAGGCTCCTGGTGCATGCCAAGTTAGCAGCAGCCTTTGAAAACATCGTCTTGAATGTCATGTCCCAAGGGTCCCTGGAGGAACTGTACCCTCTGCAGAGCGTCCCTGCTTTGAAGGCTTTTTTCCCTCCCAGGTAAGGAAAGTGTGTGCAGTGGCTGAAGAGGATCACAGCATCCTGAATCCTCTTCAAACTGCTGCTTTTAACTACCCAAATAACTGCATCAGGATGTAAATATTTTTCTTTTTGCTTTTGTGGTACTTCACTGTTTGCATCTGGCTCGCCACGACTCCACGCCTTCCTCTCCAGGACATTTGCCATTTGCTCTCCTTCTGCGGCGGGAGGAGGAATAGAAATTTTTCAGAGGTTTAGGCACATTCCTCTCCTTCCTTCACCAGGCTCTTCCTTTGCCAATTGTTTAGTCTCAGCCTGGGGTTAGAACTCTGCAAAGTTTTATTGAGATCCAGGGTCTGGACATGTCACAGATTATCAAATAAATCTCCAAGAAGCTAAATGCTTGCTCTGTAAGTACTTGTTCCAGTGCTGGGCTTATGCTCACGAGCCAAAAACATCTTGCTTTTCTTCCCCTGTACAGCCTCAGAAATCATAACAATTAGGTACCAATAGGAGCTCAAAAGGACTTCAGGGAGCTCCTTAGAGGGTCAGTCCCAGATGCTCAGGCAATTGTACCAATCCTCATCCCCGTGATGTCCTGTGCATCACGCTTTATCTTACCTTTACTGAGTAGTATCAATGATTTCTTCACACTTTCTAGCAAGCCATGACCTCTCCCCTGGCCAAACCTGAGCTGCACCTCTCCTACCTAGTGTAGGGATGGAGCCACCATCTCCTTCTCTGCCCATAAACCTTTCAGATGTCCTCTCATCCCACGTCCAAGGACCACGGGCAGTTTGTGTCTGGTGGAGTCAAGCATCCCAGCCAAGGCAGTCAATCCCCACTCAGAGCACAATATCAGCTGGCCAGTGTGTGGATGCCAAAGCAACTAACTCACCAGGGAGCAAAAGTCTGGCCAACAAAACATTAACCTTTCCCTGTAGCAACTTGTTTGGCCGTTTCTGAAAATTCCAAAGAAACAACAGGACGTTAATTACAAAGCTGTTACACCTACCTGTTTGAGTAAGCCTTGAGAAGAAGACAGGGATAGTCTGAAATCATCTGCCCCTTCATTGCTGTCACCAAGTAACATCATGTTTAAATCAAAGTGAGTCTGTCACCATTTTGAGGTAACTGTGTGCTGAACTATAGTCCGTGAGATCATCAGTTGTTTCTCACTTTGCATACAAAGCTCTGATTTTGTCTTGACTTCAACCAGCAGCACATAAAAAACCAAAGAGAATTAGCCACTACTGCTGGTGGTGTTTCAGTCCTCAGTGGGAGCAGAAAGTCAATACAAGCATTGCCTGAAAGGAACTCAAGACTTTATCCTAAGCAGCACATACTTCATAGGTCTCTAATTAAATGTTTACATCAGTTGGACAAACATCATTTCACTAGTCATTAGCTTCAGACAGAAACACGTTTATAACTCCTTGTTGCACCCTATGCATTCAGTTCAGTTAGAAGACACTGTTGTAAGATCACTGCACACTGACCAAGCAGATGTTGTTCAGTTCACTTAAGATGCCATGGCAGATGAACACTTGGTTTTTTTTAAAAGTAGACATTAATGGAGCAAAACAGGACTGAAGGGAGAAATTCCCTACCTCTGCTGAAGTTCATCTGTTTCCCTGGATATTGCTAGAATTTCCATACCAAATTCCATTTCCAGTCCCAGTGTTACCAGAAAGCAGGCTCTTGCCTTTAAAACTCACCTTTTGATACCGAATCACACATATAGAAACACTTCTCTCCCCACAGGCTGCTCCTGTTCTGCCCTGAGATGCACTGGTTTTCAAATAAATCTCTACCACAGCGGATGAGAATATATTTATTAGTTATAAAACATACAAGTGAACACCATTGGTTTGGTACAACCTTGTAAGGACAGGAGCAGGTTTTGGTGAGGGTGGTGGGCTCTGCCTGGCTGGTGCTCCCCAGCAGTGCTAACCCCGGGGTGCCACAGCCTTTGCAGGGATGTGCTCTGAGCGGGTCTGAGAAAAAGCAAACCTTAGTGACTTATCAGCATTAGCTGGACATTGATATTCTTTCAGCTTCAAAGGAACATAATGCTGTAGAGAAGCAGCTTTCTGATAACCAGCATGATTAAGGACTTTAATCCAGGAGGGTTTGGCTTGTCCTTTATAACCAAGCATGGCAAAACTCCCTGAAAAACAGACACAAAGAGAGTGACCTTCTGGGTGTGTCAGTTCATTTAGCAGCAGCACAGCATGGACTCCCTCCACACATCATGGAAACGTTTTAGTCCTTCTTTTTTTTCCTTGGATTAATACAACGGAACATTTAGGAGAGAGAAAGGGTGATGAAAGAGGAAATGAGCCTCGCTGAAGCCATAATCTCGCTGCATCACAAATCTGCAGATATTTCAACAGGCTAAACTAGGTACCCAGATGTCAGTTATCAGGAATATTGTTTTACTGTTTATTTTTAAGTAACACTGGTACTTTTTTTCATATTTGACTACCTGAAAATGGTTAGACACTTTGAATCCTTCTTTTATTAGTTTACATCATTTCTTCCTGTTATGCCTAAACTATCCCCCGTGTCGACTCTGCTCTGGTCCTCTGCTGTCCCAAAGTACAAAGGCATTATGTATTCTTCCATTTTAATAATAATGTCTGGTGTTTATATTATGCTTTTCATTGCAAAGACTCCCAAGGCTATTTGCAGCTGGTTGGATCAAGACTATTCCCGTAAACACTTCTAATTTAAATAAGGTTTTGCAAAACCAGGAAACAAGACACTAAATCCTGATCCCGCTGGGGTCAAGAGGGGTTTTTTGCATTATCCCTGGCAGAAGCAATGTGCACTTGGGAGAAATGCTCCAGCCTGCCCTGAAACACAGCCCACCCCCCCAGTGAGGAGCAGTCCTGGAGCTGTGAAGTCAAATAGTGCACATACCTGAACCAGCAGGAGGAAGCTCATGGAGCAGAACATAATTACCCAGACTGGAAATCAGGGCAGACACATGGGTGAACACCCTTGCCCTTAGGAAAAGCAAAACAGGGGTGGCTTGTGAACAGCCAGCAGCAGCTTAGTCCCACTGCCAGCATCCCACCGAGGTGGCAGGGCAAGAACGTGGCCACCAACCAGCATGTCCCCAGGGGGGTGCTGGCCCTGCCTGCTGCTTTTTGTGCCCCAGGAGCAGTCGGGACTGCAGGCTGAACCAAGTGCCCAAACAGCCAAGCGAGTGGCACAGGTGGTTCAAGGGGTCAAGTTTGGCAAAACAAAGAAAAAAAGATCCCTTTTTAATAAAAAAATTCCTTTCAAAAGTATTCAGGGCTTTGATGAAAGAATGGAACAATGAAGTTTCAGGACAGAACCAAAAAAACCCTCAAACTTTTGCTTTTCAAAGGATGAAACAAGAAACAGCTTCTTGGGAATCAAAACAGGCACCGAAGTGAAATCACTGCCTTTCTTGTAAAGACTGGCTGTCCTCCCCTGGAACAGTCATAGCAATGAGCTTTGAAACTTTGACCAGAAATTGATAGAAATTTCAGTAAAGCAATAGGGAAAAAAATCCTCAAACTCCAGAGAAAAAAAACAAACTGGAAATACAGCTAATTTTCCATCTGATCTCTGTGTGAAGTCCTGAAACCTGAATAAAGCTGGCTGGTTGTTTTCTTGTTCTCTTATCACTCACATAATTCGTCCAAACCCGGACTCAATAGCCCCCACTTTTCCAGGAGGAAAGCCAGCATGAATTTCCCGGACCAATGCTATCAATGGATTTCTTGCAGCAATCCAAGGTAAAATTGTAATAAGGACTTTCCCAAACTGTTGATTTCATCTTCCTTCTATCCAAAAAATAAATAGCTCCTATTTCACTGCAAGCTGTTTTCTTTTTCATCAACTTTTCAGGTTATGATATTTTTTCCTCACAAAGTAGTAGAATTCTAGAGATGGAGTCTTCATCAAAAGATTCTCTCTTTTTTTTTTTTTTTTTTGTTAGGAAAACAAGCTCTCTTTAGGATGAGAAATTTGCAGCATGTAACTTCTGATGGGTGAAGTAGGGTGAAACCCCTGAAATAACTATCCTTCTTCTCACTATCCCTAAGCCAAGAGGTTTTTACTAGGTTACACTGGCATATTGTGGTAGGAAATATATTGATAAGCACTGTGTAGATGTATATACATTTTTGATTGGGAAACACCAGAATTACTGGTGTGTTTCCCAACCCAATTAAAAGCAAAACAAATGTGAAAAGCAATAAAATGCAGAAGAAACATAATGGAATAAATATATTTACCTCCCTTATGGAAGACAATAGGCTTTGCTGAACCTAACCTGGTAAAAACAGACATTTCAGAGCTGCCCACCACATCTGTGATACTTCTAGAGCACACAAGAACGAGTGATCTGAAAAGAAGGACAGTAATTACTACATGATTGCAAAATATTGCTTCATTAAGAATCTTCAAGACCTTTAAGCTCCAATTCAGAAAAGTACGTAAGAACATGTACTTTAAGAACATGTTTAAATCCCTTTCAATCACATGTAAGCTTTCACAAGTTTAAGCCTCCATTTAAATGTCCCTAAATTAAACCTGTTCTTCACATGGAATCAAAACAAGAACAAATGACTCTGAGTGTATCCATCCCTTATGGGAGGGGGATACTCAGTTGCTGTGAGACTCAAACCATCTACACCCTGACTCTGATTTTCACTCAGGCTTCAGCCTGCTTTGGTCCTCGGAGGTGTGCTTTCAGCCCCCAGTGAGTTGTACCTGCGGTGAATTACGGGCACAACTGGTTGCATTTAGCTGAATGCCTAGGCTTGCAAAATACTCATCCTACCAGAAAAACAAACCAAATGTACAGACATCACATGGATATATGTCCCTTCATGCACATCTGATACACGTACATACTCATGTGCATAAATACAGATGTCATAACTCAGTGGTGTTTAAATTGTTGGTCATAAACTGCTCAGAAATGTCTTGGACTGAAAGTCTGTTTTCTGGTTATTTGACCTGCTTCTACCAGCAGCCAAGAATTTATGTACCAATCTCTGTTGTTCCGTGTTTATGTGGCAACACATAAAACCAAAAGGAATGTGGGACAGACACAAACAGAGGGGATCCAGACCACTGCCAGGACACACACAAGGTAGGAGAGCCAGCAGGCAGGTAGGTCTAGTCACTGGCTTACCCAAGAAAAGTCCCACTGGAAAATCTGGCACACCTATGATTTTCATCTGCCACAAGAGGCAAAAACAATCAGCAAGAGTAAATAGAAATCGACTTGTTTCCGAAATGGAAAACTGAATCATTGGCTGCCAGGAAATGGCTGGGCACTGGGATGAGTGTGTAGGATTGCAAGTGTCATTGCGAGGACCTTATCTACTCCATAATGGAAAATGAATGGATTATTTAGAAGAAATTGCCAGTTTTCCAGAAAACCTGTTCCTGACTGCTCTCATCTGTACAATCCTGAGAGAGAGATGTTGTTTCTCTTATTGTCTGGCTGATATTTGGGATTTGTACATGTTTAATCTGTGCCAGATTTCTTCAGAGCACAGATTTGGTTATGAAAGTAGGTCGTTTTCCTTTCTTTATCTGTCAGCCACAGGTTGCTACATGAACTGGGCTCTCAGCAGTTTGCTTACCTCTCTTTTATGGATGTTTGAACGTAATCAGTTATTGCACGGGCAGTGTTTTCATTGGCAACTGTGTCCAAATGCCACCTACTCATGACTGCTCCTGAACATGCATCCAGCACCAGGAAGAATATCCCACTGCTATTGAAGAGGAACACTGTGCCATTTGCCTGTAATAAAAAAACAGAGGTAGGTTTTGTGGAGTCAGGTTGGGGAGCCTCAGACTACGATCTTGCTCCTCCATAAGGGAATTGTAAGCAAGGAAAATATCTACACTTTAAAAATACCTACAATTTTAAATGTATCATTAGTGCAGATGAAGTGACTTCAAGGATAGTTGGTCAGTGGCAGGAGGAAGAAAAACCCTTAGTTCTAAAATGGGTACAAAAACATGAGGAATGAGGTCATCAGCATCTTCTGTGGATTAGGAAGATACGTTTGGGAAGTCAAGAATCCTGAGAGTAAAATGCTTAGTTCAGCCTTAATACAATTTCCTTTCATGTGGGGGAAATTACTGTCACTTGGCAAAGTGGATTTGACCACGGAGCAGGGGAGAGGTGCTGAGACAGCAGATGGGGGAATAGAAGTACCACATGCATTTTATTGTTTTCTCTAAAATTTAAATATCAAAACCAAACTATTCCTTCTTGGTAGGGCTGTATCAATGCCTCAAAGAAGCTGTAGCAATGGCTCCTACTCTTCTTCTTTCCTACAGCAAGAGCTCCTTCCCCAAGTTACACTTCCCAAGATGTGCCACAGTATTTACTTTTAGAAAGCAAAAAAACTCTCTGAGGTGCCTGGCACTGGTGCATCCCCCCAACATCCTGAGGGATAACTAATCCTGAGTGAACTCAACCTCCACCAAGGAGAGCAACAGTGTACCAAGGTCAGGCTGAACCCAGGATACACAAGGCTGCAATCCACACAGAATTCCAAAGCCTGCAGGTATCAGGGAGCTCAGATGAATCCCATCAATCTGAGACATGAATGTCTTCAGGAAATATAGGGCCAGACTGAATGAGGGAGCCAAGTGTCCAAAAGTGGCTTCTGCAAGATGTCAGGGGATGCTGAATGCAATAGGGGTTCAAGGGTAAGGGAAACATGAATCTCCAGGCCATGGGTGGCCAGGGGGAAGTGAAGAGGAGCAAAGACAGACTAAATCTTTTGCCTGTCCTGGCTGTCTCATGCTCCTAAGCGTGGGAAGTGTGACAAAGTCTGGGTGCACACGCAGCAGAGAGTAACCACCACTGCAAACAGACCCAACTGTGAGCCTCTGCCAAAGAAACAGCTCTAATGTACGTCCTGTCCCACATCCACCTGCTACAGACCCCCAGAGGAGTCAGCACATGGGCCCCCATGGCCCCACAGGACTGGGAAGGGGCATACCACATCTGGTTAACTCAACCCATAGGGAAGCTTGGGTCAGAAATTTAAAACAATTCTGACCTTTGCACTTCATTCAGCAAAACAAAAACAAAACATGTACTTCTTTATTTCCAAATTCTCTGAAACTTTTTAAGATTTAGGATAAGAATCATCCTTTAGACAGTAATCTTTACCAGTTGCATAGCCCAGCCTTTACTGCAGCTAGGGGTACATGTGTTAGAAATAAAACTTCCTTAGGAAAACAGCACTTTGCATTAAAGCCTAAGAAAAGGTAAAGAAGCTTTGAGGATACTACACCTGCCCATGAGTGCTGCACACACAGAGGTGTCTGTGCTTCACCACAGGTGAGGATGCTGCCTCCAGTAACACCTGCTTGTTAATGGTTTTGAATAAACTTTTGATGATGCAGCCAGTGCACTAGCAAGAAACCTTAGTTGCTCAGACTTCTTAAGGATGCTGTACCAGCTTTGCTTGGCATTTGTTAGCATTAATTATAATTCAGTAGCACACAGGTATGTAAGCCTGGACAGTGTTCTTGCAAGAATGATTCCAATCACCCTTCACTGTCTAGACAGGCATATAAGGCATGTGCAGGGACAACCTGACAGCTCCAAACTGCTTCAGTAGTGAAATATAGTTATTTTTATCTTTTAGTGCAATGCCAGCAGAGAAAATCAGGAAAACAAACTTGTTTTTTCCCCCACATCCTTTGTAAACAATGACTTCTGCTTTTTCCTCCCCCTTCTCTACATTAGAACAGCAGTGTTAATTCTTCTTCTGAGGTGATAAAAGGCCTTTTTTTCCCATAAAAGCTCAAATCCTCATATGAATAGAATAGGAACTCCCAGTGACTTTAATGGAGTTAATTGTAAGGGAGAACAATGCACTTGCCTCTTCCAGGGGAACTTCCCATTTCCTTCTGCCAAGGCTCAGCAAGATTCTGCAGTAGCTTTCCTTGGAGATAAAGTTTTCTCTGTTTAACCACTACTTCAAATGCAGTAAAACACAACATACCTTAATGAATGCAGATGTCAAGTGGCTTTGTGTGTCCGCCCTGCCGAGAGATTGGATCTGGATCCTTATATATTCAACTGAGGGTGTGCTGGTGATGGCAACCTGCAATTACACCAGAGACAGAACCTTAAAAGTTGGCTTGCTAACTGGTTTTCATCAGCAAAATGACACCAGGAATCCATGCTTGTATATACAAGATTGCAAAACTTAGAGTCCTTTGTTCAAATTGTGACCTGATTCACAATTAAGTGCTCATTATTAAGACAACATTTGTCAAAGGATCGTGGGAATGCTGGTTGGAAGAGACCTCTGATGGTGACTCTGCCCCTAAGTAAGTTTAGAAGTTGAGTATGGATATCATATATATTTTGCTTGAATATAAACTCAAGTGCAGGTCTGTAGGAGTCTGAAAGAGTTCTACAGGATTTGGAATGGGATGAATCTACACTAAACAAAGAGAAAAGCTGGCTCTAATTTTTCAGTTATTCCTATTAACCAGAATTAATTCTCAGTTTGAAATACAGCAGCAATGCTGTACTTCTGAATTCAAAACTACTTCAAAATAAGCCCTCCCAAGAGTCCTTTTGTTTAAGTTTAAAAGAAAGAAAGGGGAAAAAAGGTCCCATGAATGTGCATCCACATGCTTCCAGTTGGGCACTTTCTTTGAGGCAATCTTTGAAACACAGTACAGAAAGCTGCAGCAATTCAGAGCAAACCCCTCCCCTTTACATAGGTTACGTGATGCTGGGCAGATTCACATGTGAGAATTCCCTACGGCTTCTCCTTGTTCGCTGTCAGAACAAATTGACCACGCGTGGGTTCACATACATTGCACAACCTCAGAGACTCTTTCATGCATCGTGGTGGTACCTGTGGGGCTCCACATGCCCTGCACAGCCCAGCTGGGTGCTGGGACACGGGGTGCTGGGCAGCCACTGGCCTCTCAGGGAAGGGGTTGGGGTCACAGCTCCAGGAGTCCCCCGGGCTCATGCGCGCCGTGATTTTGATACGTTCACAGCCTTGCTGAGAGCAGTAACTGTGTCCTTCCCGAGCTTCATGGGCTTGCAGGTAAACAAACAGGTACCTACAAATGGGAGCAGAGGCATCAGACACCCCTCATGGGCTTAGGGACAAGCTGAGCAGAGACAGGATCTGCACATCCATTGCCAAGTGGGTCCTGCAAGGATGTGGGTCAAGCTGCCCTCTCATCCTGGTGTGACAAGACCTGCAGCACTTGCAGCCCCCATGCCCAAGCCTTCACCATGCAAGCAGCATGTGGGACAGACCCCCCTCCAGCCCCAAGCACTCCTGCTGCTCCTGGCTATGGTGGCATCCCACCAGAGAAGGAGCAGCAGCTGTGCTTAGGCTGTTGCACAGAAGGAGACAGGTTTGCTTGGAATTATGAGCATTGGCCCTTCAGCTCACTTCATGGCAGAGCTCAGCCCTAGGCATGCATGACAGAAGCTCCAAGGCAGCCAGGTCTTCTGGCCTTTGGAGTTCATTTTTATTTCTGGCTGTTCCAAGCATGTTTTCAATCCTCTCCATGCTACAATTCAAGCTGAAGAAATTACATAAACAGCTCAGTTCAGCTTCAGGATTAAAAAGATACATGAGCTTTGCATGGAATTTTCATTCTCCTTCTTTTAAAACTAAATATTTGTTTCTTTTTGTCTGGAAGAAAGAATGAGTAAGCTTGGTTCCTTTCCAAGGATGTGGGGTTAAAAAAAGAAGGGGAAACATCCCACTCATTATGAAGTAAAGTCTAAAAAACAACAACAGGAAAAGAAAAATGCCAATCCCATAACTTCTGTGCTCTGACAGGCTAAAAAAATCACTGCTGAACTAAACGGGGAACCAAAACGCTGATACTGCCAGAATTTAGCTAGGTTAGACCCATCAATCTGCATGTGCCAGGTCCAGATGGCTGCTGGCAGCTCATGGCCTTTCCCCCACAGATCCACACGTGTGACCATTTTCCCTGCTATTCAGTAGTAAACAACCTGTTTACAGACTTTGGGCAACTTTTTTTTTTTTTTTTTTATTAAGGAGGATTAATTAGCGAATTGATATTTCACAATTCCTGTGATGAGAGAGACCTGGCCATCAGCAAGGAGCCTGGTTAGCAAGGAAGGCTTTCCGGGATTCGATTGCTCATGTGTTATGGTTGAATGAATAAATATATCCTGTCTTATTTTCAAATCTGGCATTTGTGGACTGATTCCTGAAGTAGCTACTTAGTCAGGTGAAGCATCATGGGACTCGTGGTTAAACCACAAAACACTTTTTTTCTCCCTATTTTAGCTGACTGAGAAACACAGTTTCGTAATATGTTTTTTTAACCAAAGGTGTCCTAAAGCCTTTCAAAGATAGTGCAAGATTTATAGAACCATCTTCACGCCTTCCAAATAAGAGATGTGCTGTGGTGCTCTCCTTTTTTCACAAAATCTGATTTTTAGAATGTGATTATTTTAGAAATCTCTCTTCAGGGGAATATGCAGAAGTCAAAACTTCCCAAACTGTCTCAGTGTTGGAGCCACAGCAGTCGCAAAAGGGCTCTTTTTCATGGTCCTTTGGGGTACAACGAGTTCAAACAAATATTTACACTGTGCCCACACCTGGAGTGATCTAAGTAGCAGGGATGCACAAGGTGCTCAGTCCAGCCAAGAAATCAGCCATTCTGTGAGCAGGAATGCAAATCACTGCTTGGATGCAGACATAGACCTGCCCCAGGTACTCCAGCCTGGAAATCCATTTTGACCTGAGATCAGTGAAGAGAGCATGCAAGATGGGCAGACCTGAATCTTAACTATGAGAAAGAAGAAAGGAGGTGCTGGGGCTGGTAAGAGAAAGACCCCAAGGGTTTGCTGCCCACCCAGGGGCACAGCAGGGCTCACCCTGATGCTCTGTCGAAGTAGAAGAGCCGCTCATGAGTTCTGTTGAGAGCAATGGAAGGAGCAGCAAGGTAGTGCTGGACACTGTGCACCGTCCCTGTCCGGCGCTGGTAGATGTCTCCCACCACCTGGAAAACGGTTTCCCTGGGATAGCAGAGGGCAACACGCAGCCAGTCTCCTCTGTTGGCAGAAAGGGCAGGCAGGGGGAAAGGGAAAAAATGCACTTCAGGGCTTGAGCACAAGAGAGATGGTCTGCAGCCAAGAGTACAGTCTTCAGGGGAAAACAAAGAAATGTCCTTTGAGGTTCTCTTTTTCCTTTGAAAAAACACAGCAAATCCTCAAAGCCAAAGAAAATCAGATTTTTTTTGCTTTGTCTGGAAACAACGGCTGCTTATTATGAAGGTCTGATGCAGGGACCCCAGCTGACCTCAGAGGACTTTGAGACAGGTGCCAGGATGGCTTAAAATCAGATATTTTCTCTTCCTTGCCCTGTAAGGCTGAGGTACAACCAGTCACATACCCACTCATGTCTCCTGAGGCAGCCAGGGCTTGTTTCAGTCCATCCGGAGCTGCTGTGGGAGAGGGAACCAGCATCCAGCAGACATTTAACCGGGGGCACAGATTCAGGAATTAGAAAGTAATCTCTGACTTGAACCAGAGCCACGGTCTAAAGAGACCTGCTTCCTCCACTTTACAGCAAAGTTTATTATTATGGTTTCCATTAAAATCTCCCTCTCTGTGGCTCTTTCTGCAATGTCAGTTTAGAGTAACTAAGGGTGAAGTTAAATCACCTTTTAACTCTTGTTTACCCCAATTTCAGCATACACATTTACAAAAAAGATTGGTCCCGTGGCTTTCCTTCATCCTGTGGTTCTGACTGCCACCCTCTTGCAGAGAAAAAACAGCTCCAAATTAGAAACCTTTAGTACAAGACTTAGAATCAAAGATGCAGCTACAGTGTAATTCAGATACTGATGGAAAGGCTCTTCCACAAAAGATCCCAACACTGTTTCCTGTCTGTGAGATGCACTTGTGCTGTGCAAAGCAGAAAACCGCAAGAAGTTTACACTTAAAAAGAAAAACTGAATACCAAGATAATTAGCTTTTTTTCCCTCCTTCCTCCCCTCTGAAGTGGGTCCTGTAACACCAGGACTCCTGAACCAGTACCATAGTTTGCTTTCCTTAGGCCATCAAAGCCATCGAGGATTTAAATGTATTTTTTTAACTTCCTGGTTAAAATGTGAAAATATAAATTTGGCTTAGACAAAGACAAACATCACCTTCATTGTCTGTCTCTCTGCATCCTGCACACCTCAGGAAGTAAAAATTTCTCCAAAGGCTTCCCTGAAGTGACTCGCCACCCATCCCTGACTGCAGAGCAATAAATGGGGGGAAACCACTTCAATTTGGTGAAATCTGGGAATCTTCATGCCTAGACCTCTACTTTGCTTTACACATGGAGAGCAATAAAACAAAGCTATTTCAGCCTTGTTCTGGTTTTTTCATTAAAACAAAACAAAGCTATCTACAGGATGGAAGAGGGGACAGGCTGTTCTAGGATAATAAATCAAAGCCACACAAAGACCCATCAGCTTAAGCCAGATACTGCCCTCTAGATTTTAACCAACTCCAGCTGTGTCATAACACAGGACAGCTTGAAAACGGATATATTTTCAGATGATCTGGTCTCTGACTAGAGGAAATGAAAGAAATGTACCAAAGCCATATTTGTGTAGTATTTTTAGGATGGAGTCCCAAGACATTTGGTTGTTTCATAAGGGTGATTTGCATTGTGTTAGCACATTTCATCCCCTGAAGTCACTATCACAAAAAGAGCTGGTCACTCCCCCAGATGCTGGGATCCAGCTTTGGTGCTGTACTACACTGATTACCACCTCCCCAGGGAATGAGAAAGGCATTAGAAAAGGAAACTGGAGGGTGAAAGGGGAAAAAAAAGGCATGAAAAATCTACAGCTGTGACTATCTTGAGTTGCCGGGGCATTTGGGAATAGGAGTGCCACAGTCTGGTGTGCACGTGAGCAGGCTGAGTGAAGTACTGAAATAAATTACACCAGGACTGAAAAGATCAAATGAAAAGCACCTACTTTGGAATTTGTGGAGGAAGAGATGGAAATTAGTACATTCCCACAACAGAGGGCTTGGGAGGAGATGTGAGAAGGGAAGGCATTAGAAGTTATCCTCTATGTAAATATAGGAAGGAATAAGGTGGTTATTTTCTCTTTAATTTAGCCGTATTATAACAGCTTCCTATTTAGTTCTGCACTTCAGACTGTTTCTTCAGCTTGTACAAAACCCACCATAAAGCCTCCAAAATACCTGGCTGTGTGGCTGAGCTGGGCTCCAGCACCTCCAGGAAATCAAAGCAAGAGATATCAGCATAGCTGCTGTCCCTGTGCATAGCACAGTCCCTGTGACTCTGCCTTTGGGCTGGGCACTGGATGGGGGTTAGATGGCATTGCCAAAACTGAGGGAGGAATGCAGCCTCAGGCAAAGCAGTAATCAGGCATGAGACATCCTGGACATTGAGTCCAAAGTAAAACAGATGTGTGTGTATCTTCCTCAGCCACTGCACTGACTACAAGGCCCTCCTGGAAACATTCCTCTTTTTCGGGGTGGTCAATAACTGTGGGTTCTGTTTTATTTCTCTACTTCAATCTCTATATTCTATATTATTTACCAGTTGCTACTCTGGGGGGAATATTTGTAGGTAGAATAAGAAAAATTTGAACCAGCCTAAATATGTTGTAGGTAAGTCCTGGTTTTGCTGCTCTCAGTACCAGCACATGAGCTGACAATGTCACAGGTGCCCAGAGGCTTGGGGACACACACGCTGGCAGGGAATGAAAACACTGAATTCATAGTAGATCCCAAATTATGAATTCAAAGTAATTTCTGCCTGAAGGCTGGGGGAACGTGTGTAGCTTTAGGTGCTCTTGTGCTTAAAGACCAGCACAAACAAAGGGGGAAATCTCACTTGAAAATACAAGGATAGTCAGACTTGATGAACAAAATGCCAATGTAGCAATACAGAGGAGTCTTTTTTTTTTTTTTGAGTCTTCAACTTTCATTCTAGGAATTTCTTGTAAGAGAAACAAATTGAAATATTCTCAGGTAGAAAGTCTGACTTTCCAGTTCAAATGAAGGTCATACTAATATGTGTAGAAAATTAACTTGAGCTATTTAGGATATTTGCACCCCAAAGCTAAGTGATTGTGTCCTCAAGTTTTTCTAGTGAAAAAGTTAATTTCATTTTATAAATAAGTAAAATTCTTCTTTCTTTTTTTATTCTTGTTCTTAATCAGGCCAACATTTTTCTTTGTGTTTTTGAAAAAAAAAAACCAAAAATAAAATTGGCATTTGAAGGAGAAAAACTAAATATACACTAGGAAAAAGACCTTAGTAAGTCCTAACAGTTTCAAAGATTACTTTTTTTGAGAATCTGCCGACACCAGCATGTATAAAACCTGACACTTCTGCCCCTCTGTCACTGTCATTCAACAATCCCCACAGTGCACTTCATGCATTTTTACCAATGTCTTTAGCCTGCTTATTTTCTTTTGGAAATGGCTCTTTTTTCACCAGGATATTGGCATTTGCAGTTCTGGCTCTTTCAGGTGAAGCAAAAACATCAGATAAAGTGCTAAAAAAGTATTCTTATGTTTTGGCAATGAGCAGGCTTCCTGGGATAAGCAAAAGCATAAAAAGGACAAGGGAAAGGCAAAAAAGCAGGCAAGAGGTTTCCTGTTCTTGGACATGTGGTAGATACAGATCTCCACGTACACACACACATACCTCATTTACAACCCTCAGAACGTCCCCCCAGTTCAACCCCAAACTCTCAAAAGCAAAGACACTCAGAGAAACATGATCAAACAGGCAAATGAGGGGAGACCTTTGTCAGTGGTGGGATATAAAGTGAGTCATGTAACTTGGAGATGAGATTTGGCTGGAGCAAACACAGAAAAAGTGCATGTCTGCGGCTCTTACTGCCTGTGAGAGGATAAATAACACTTGTTCAACACTGTGAGCAATTCACAATATTGACTGCCCTGGATGGAGTGTGAGTCCTGGGCAAATGGGTATCATCTAGTGCCGGCATTTCTGGTTATGCTGGATGTCAATCCTGGCTGCATTTTAGCAAAGGGAATCTCTAAGCTGATGGATATTATTCTAGAAAACAGTCCCACCATGGTGTGTCACGTAGCTGATGACCATGGAAGTGCAAGGTCCAAATCCTGATCTCACTGATGAAAATCTGGGGTAAGCTAATGAGGGAATGCCATAGAGTACAACTAAAAATTGCACTTTTTTTTCCTTGGGTTTGAAAAAACAAGAGAGTTCTATCCAATGAGTTGGTCTCCCCCAGCTGTTATTACTCCTATTTAAAAACAACCCCTCTGATATTTTGGTCAACATCTACGTGAGCTGAACTTTCAAAGGGAGTGAGAGAACTGGGAATTTAGAACTTCCCTGTTCATAATATGGGAACAAAGCAGAAATCCCCACGTACTCCTTTGGTAAGTTTGTCTCTCACAGGCTGAATTTTAAACTTCAAAGGGAAAAAAAAAGCATAGCCAGCATTGAGCCTCCAACCCATCCCAAGAATAAATCAGAGGAGGTCAATGCTCCTTGCTCTCAGTCAGGACACAGCTGTTTTTTCCCTCAAAACATTTCTCCCAACCTCAGCTTCTCTTCAAGTCAAGTCCGTTAAACACGCCCCAAACCCCCTGCAATGACAAACATGGCTATTGGGTAAACATCCAGCCAATTTTTTCAGGGCCTTGTTGTTAAGGATAGACTCTTCTGAAGGACTGTTGCGGGGATAGTAACAAGTTAGGTATGTGTTTAGCTAACTAGATTTGTGTGTATTGGGATTTAAATGCCTTTCCTAAATGTTGCTGTTTAGGAAATGCCATTAAAAATATCATATCTTAATGTAAATTAAAACTTTTTGTTTTATCCACATCTCCTTGGGCAAAAAGAATGATTTTTGCTTTTGTGAAGCTCAACAAATTACAGGAGGGGTCCTGCCCTGAGGTACAGTTCTGCTGATCCTCATGAAACCAGGGTCTGACTCAGACAGCATTTGGCTTGCAGACAAATGTATTCAAGCAAAAATAAAAACTTCCTGCATTTAAATACAGTACATAATCTTTTCATCTTTTTTTCCCCACTCTGCATGTTTTCATGGAAGAATCACACCCCAATTCAATTTCTATCTTTTTAATGTCTTCCCAAGTACTCTATCTCTGCATCCTTTGTATTTTCACTGCTGTGCCTTGGATACACATCAGGTCAGGAGAGGCTCCTTCAGGACCCCCAAGCCCCAATCCATGCGCAATGAAAAAGGTGAAAATGAGGAAAAACCCTCAGGTTTCCAATGCTGGGTTTCAAAGGGACAAGCAGCCTGGTTTGCCACAGCCATCTGAGGACTGTCTGATGCTCAGATTGCTCTAATTCATGCTGTGAAATGATCAGCTCAGGAAGGACATGTCTCCCTGTTAATCCCGGCTGCAGAGGACAGAGGGCAGCAAGGGAGCAGGTGGGGACGCAAAGGCTTTGGGGGCTTTAGCATCGCTGGAACATGGCAACATCAGCACTCACTCCTGCCCAAGTCTACTAAATGGTGCAATCTGCAACCTGGTGTTCTGGCAAATGTTTTAGCTTCTTTACAATTAAAAAAAAAATACCCTGTGGCTTTCATCCACGGGTTGATCTGTGGATAATTTAGGAGATTTAAATAGACAGAAGGGAATTTAAATATATCTGCTGACTTCTGTGTTGTGTGGATGATTAACTCTGAATTATAGATGTTATCAGGAGGGGCAGGCTACGAAACCCAAGTAGCACTTTACTTATTATTATTGGAAATAGTGCTAGTGTTACTTCTATTCCATCCAGATCTGGGGGATGCAGGTCAGAACTCATGCACGTACAAGAACAAGAAAGCATTCACAGCCTTAAACAGTTAGCTCCACTTTGAAATACCAGTTATGCCTTCCTGTGCATTTATCAATCTGGGAAGCAAGAGGAAAAGCTCATTTCAAGCTAATCTGAAAAAGAAACAATTTAGGAAATATCCCTAAACTGGGCAAGACTGCCACGAGCACATTCTAGCCTTGTCTTGTTATCTTTGTTTTTCTCCAGACCTTATCACCACTAAGGAATTTAATCACAAAAATGACAAGTAGCTGAAAGTATGAATCAGACTGGCATTGAATAATAAGCCATAGGAAAAAAAACCTACCTACACAACCTTGGCAAATACAAACATAATGAGTCCCCCGGAGTCTCAGTGCAGAGTTGGGCTGTGTAAGTTTCCTTGCACTGAAATCTCCACCTTTGGAGGCTTTGTACCACTCAAGGTCGAAAGGGTACAGTATTTTTAATGAAAAATTTAGACACAAGCTCATTCTGGGCTCTTGAATTTTCAGACAATTAAGATTATTCACTGGTGAATAAGATAACAAGCCCAAGCACAGGTCTTCAGCCTAGCAAATAGAGGAGTTGAGCAGTGAACCTGTGCCCATCCCTGCACAAACACCGCAGCAGGGGAAAGGCTGAACACATGCCTGGGCACACACATGGATATCTGCCCTTTTGCTTGTTGTTGAAAAGAAATTTGGGCTTTCCCTACCTTTTTTATTTTTTAATTTAATTTTTTTTTAAGACTCTCATAAAGATTGAACTCCTGCATCAAGGCACCAAAGAACACCAATATGATGAGCCTCACTGTGCCCCTCCAGACAAAGCTCAGAGGGTACCTATGGAGAGAGCCTGAGAAATCCTGCTCAGCACCGTCCTTGGAGCCAGCATCTGGCAGGAGAGGGGCAGTCCAAAGAAAAGCCCCCTCTTGCAAGACTTTGGCAATCCACCTACAAAACCCACCCTCTTTATACTATTAACTGCTCGCATTTCCCTGAATTCTCCCTGTCAAACCATGACAGAGAGCCCTAACAAGGGAAAACCCTTCCCTCTGAGCCTTAGCAGACCAAGTATAGAGGTATTTCTCTATCCTCAGTAAAAGCAAGGAATGCTTAATCTAGCTGCCACTGCTTTCTGGCCACTCCAACAACACAACGTATTACACTATACTTCAGATATGTGTTTTGAGGAGATTTCATTCTTATCTTTAGATGTGCTGATAGCACAAAGAAGCCTGGCTGACTTATGGAACAGCCCTGTGCCTTTGATAATAGTATTTGCCTTCGCTTCTTCTGTGATTAGAAAATTTACACAGACACAAAGCCCGAGTCATTAAATTGAAGGACTTCATGTCTGACTTTGATTAATATATGAAGTGACAATCTTTGTACTGTTCTCCAGCTCCTGAAAGGCACTTACTTGCAACCAAATTATGTCTTCCATCCTCTTCTCCTGACTTACCAGCCTCTCCCCGTCTTATAACAAGTTTAATGTTCTCTGTGGACCTTTGTTCTTCAGGATAATAATTTTGAGGAAAGACCTTAACTCAGTCTTACAGACAACTCTCATACTTCTGTGAAGCAGCAAAAAACTCCAAAAAACCAAAAACAACAAATGGAAAAATACAAACAGCTCTGAGGGGGCAGAGAAGGTGAAAACCACTCCAACAAAGAGACAAAACCCATGGAGAAGTGGTCTGAGGGTTCATGAAGATTTTGTACACACTTTCTGCCCTGAAAAACACCCTCAACAGAGCTGGGCTGATTCTGGAGTACACTTCATTCCTACTCATTAAAATTCCAGCCTGTGCTCTCCCTCTGTTCACTCGCCAGAACATTTAGAAGTTATTTGTCTTGCACTGCCTCTTTCCAGAAGCATCAATACCCATCCATGTTCTCATCCTCACAGGGAGACTCCCAGTCATTAGACAGACAACCCTGTCCATAGCATAAACAGGCATTTCTGCTGAGCCAGCAATGTTCCCCAGCAGCCTGAAAACAGAGCCTGTGGGTCTCCACCATGGCTTTATGTTTGCCCATCAAGCCAAGGAGAGAAACAGCTACCCTGACAAATGCAAACCAGTCCATCCCTCCCTGGGAGCGATGTTGGCGGGCACCAAAAGGCCCTTTGTGCCACAGGGCAGTGAGTGGAGACACAGCAATTCTGTTGGTTTAGCCACATATTTTGATGGAAGCGAAGAATCTGAAGCGAAGAAATTACTCTAAACATGGTTTGAATCAGTGCAAGGAAGACACAAGTACTGCAGCAAGATAGAAAGAAAGAGGTTAGAAAGCACAAGAAAAAGATCTGCTGGGTGACTGCTCTAGGTGGTGTCCTCCTCTGCTGAGTAAATCCACCCAAGCCGTGCCTCTGAACTCACTGGACAAGATTTGCAGCTCACAGCTGCCAATTTCAGCTGAGTCATGTGAATTCATCCCCACCAGCTCCTGCCCACCCCAGGAATCTGGGCGTTCCAGTCTTCCAACAGACTGGCATGACTTCCATTGGGTCTTTCTACAGTGGCTCACGGGCAGGAAAAGTGTTAATCATGCAAGTATTCAACGTTAGTGCTGTGCCTGACCTGCACAGAAATCCCAATCCTGGTACACATCTCCCTGTCAAATTCCTTATTTCCCCTCTGACCTTCCTTTAGCCAGCACAGAGCAAATCACTCCAGAAGCACGAGGGTTGCCTATCTGCAAAGGCAGCATCCCAGATATAGCCATCCATCATCTTACAGTGACCAGACTGAAAATAGTTTAACTGTTCACTCAGGTTTTGTCTGAAATTATTAATTCTAGAATATTGATATTAAAGTTCATCAAGCATGATTTGGTTTGCATCATATTTGGCGCAGATGTTATGATATTAAGAGTTCATTTTTGGGATATTATTCAGTATTATGAATTTTAAAAGAACAAACAAAACATAAAGCCACTTGGGACAGGTAAAATAATTTCCCTGTTTTTTTATCTCTGATTACTCTGGGTTCCACAATCCAAGATTTCTTCTACTCCAGAAATGATTAAAATACAATGCTTAGTAAAAGTCATACGTGGAACTGCTTAGGCAGACACTTGTTTTCCTTCAAACTCCTAAAGCCTGTTTTTTGCTTCAATTCCTTTACCCTTCCACAGGAATCTATTTTCTCCATGTTTTTCCATGCAGTCTGGACATTTCACTGTTACATCAGCCTGAAGTCTCACATTAGTGAGCATCCAGCATAGTTGAGGTGTAGACAGAGCAGCCACACAGTTCGTTCCCAATTATTTCTTAGCAAGATGCTCTAAATGAAATGAAGTAAAACTGTGGTTTTCCTTTGTTACAGTATACTTCTTGTTTATAATTCTTCAAAACAGATATCTTGCCAACTATTTCTGGATCAGAAAACTCTACAAACCTTTGCCCAGTTCAAATAACTGGTTTCAAACAAGACAAAGGGAACCACAACCACATTGTGGTTTTCAATAGTAAAATGCAGTTAAAGTTGCTGCTTGAACAAGAGCTAAAATTCAAGCTGAGATCGACCAGAGACTCAGTGCTGCCTTCAAATTTAAATCTGTGTCTGAGGACTCTGGGCCAAAGCTTTGGCAAGTATGGATTGGCACAGTGACAGAGCAACCAGTTACTTGTCAGAAGATTTAGCTCTGTAATTGCAAGGAAATAGCTCACCATTTTAGGACAGATAATAATTGCAAAGCTCAGCTTGTCCGTGAGTGACTAATGGGTTTTCCTCTTCCTTGAAGTGCACAAAGATATATTAATACAGAAAACACTGATTTAATTCTAATAATTCCCCTGTGACAGGAGTGTCCAAACACCAACCATCTAGAGACTCAGTCATGGCCCTGCAGCTACTACATCTTTAAATCAAGAGGACCAGCTGGATGTCACTTGCTGGAACGGGCATGTATAAAGAGGAAACATTGCCCTTCTCAGGTGCATTCCCACAGGGCTTCATAGCGGGAACTAAGGACAGTATTTTTCCCCCAGATTTTCTCAGCTCCAAGGTTCAGAGGAACCAAATAAATTCAAGCTTTTGCCAAAACTATCCTACGCTAAAACTGCAGCAGGGAGACTCTGCTGGAGGAGCAGTGGATGGGTGTGGGGTTTGGTGGATAATACTGGAGGGACTTGGGAGCCTTCCAGGTTCACCAGCAGTACGTGCTGCTTCACGCCCTCAGTGCCTCTGCCTTCTTTCATTCCAACTATCTAAAACCTGCTTTGGAAACCCGAGCTTCTGTTGTGTGTAATCATGTAAGGTTTCATTTACAAACCTCTCTCTTTTACTGTAGTGTGTTTTTGCCAATAACCAAGGACTCACACAAACTGCAGAACCCGAGGTGATGGTCAGGCTTTCTTGTGGTGCTCATCCCTTGCAGCATCTCCTCTGTGCAGACCATGGCAATGCACGTCCCTGCTAAGCTGACTGGGTTGCAGGACTCTCTCCTAACAGTGGTACCAGTGCAAAGCACAAGTAATTTCACTGAAGTAAGAACAGTACTAAAACCCATAACTGGAGTTACGCAAAGTGAAACAGATTGCAAGGGACAAAAGTAGCATCTAAAATGGATATACCCTGTCTTTATATAATGCTAGAAGAAAACATAGGAAATAAACACAGCACAGCCTGCAATTTTGCTGTGGTGAAACCTAACATTTTAAAATTTTAGTTAAAAAGAAACAGTGATTCCAATGCTGTTTGGATTACAGAAGATGTAAAGTTTTAAGCACATTCTGATATATTTCTACACTTTATATATATGGGAGATAAATTATGTGTGCAGCAACCAGTACAAACAAATGAACCAGAGCCAGAGTTCTTCTGGAGGGATTTCAGGGACAGCAGGCCAGGACTTATTTGGATTCTATTTCAAAACTTTCTGGAAAGAGAAACATCTCTGCACATCAAAAAAAGCTGGAGTAAAGTGAAAGCAGAAGCATCTCCCTGCATCAGTAAGCGCCAACCTTTAACACCTTGCTTCCACACTCTCAGAACTTGCTGAGACCTTTGAAAGGTCACTTGTGAATAACCTGGAAAAATTATAAAGCTCCAGACCTTTTGAAAACAGCACAGGGCATTACCTGTTGAAGTTGATGGGGTACAGGGTAACATCCTCAGGTGCTCTGCCATCCCACTGGATGACATAATCCTGCTCGAGCATGACGACAGGCTGGTACTGCTGGTACGGTGCTCCTCTGTTCACACCCTGCAGCCTCACGGGATGGGAAGGGTAGGCTGCTCTGGCAATGGACAAGGTCAGGTTCTCGGGGCGTCTGGCCTGGATATAAAGCTGAGGGTGAAAGGAAAATGACAAACACATCCATTAAACCAGCAGGCACAGCAGTAACATGTGCGTTTGATCATCGTTGCCTGTAAATGGCTTTTGCCAATGAAGAGTTCAGAGCATTTGGAAAGTCACTGAAACATTTCCAGTTCAAATAAAAAGGTAAACCAGAAATAGCATCTGCAGCCATCCGTGGGGACACCATGAAGTGAGATATGAATTGTACAGTGCCATAAAAATGTTCACTATTCAAAATCTTTAGGGAGAAGGGTAATCACGGAAGTATTGCAGAGTAACTCTTTTTTATGAATTCAAATAACTGTACTTTAAAAACAGGCTTATTCCATTGAAAATACAGAAAGCTGAAATTATTTCAATGGGCTTTGGATTAGGTCCAGGTATCTAATGGAATCCACATCTTTGCTCTCAAGTAGCAGACTAGGCTGAAATTCTGGGGGCTAAAAATCAGTGACCTGACTATATGACCTTATAGACCAAATACCATATTCCACAGATTTCAGCAAAGCTCTTCTATGCACAGATCAACAGATGCCTCTGACCTGCAGCTCAACTCTACACAACAATTACAAAACCACACTCCAGCTGCATGCTTTTTCTGCCCTGCCATCACTCAAATGAAGGCCAGTTCATGTGGCAAACATTAGTTTTAAGGCTGACGCATGATGTTCCCCTGCTTTCTGCCATGTGAAATTCCAGTGCAAAAGTAGGATGCACAGCTAGTCATACAAATCTGTCTCTGCACGCAAGGCTGTAGCAGGCAGCTTGTCATATTCCCTGAAGGGTTTCAGATGCACTGAGGACAGATGAGGACACCTATAATCCTGCTGCTCACTCTCCCGCAGCGTAGAATAAGGCTCTTTGCATCAAGAACTTAAAACATCCAACACAAAAATCCATGGTAGCTCAGGAATGTCTACGCTTCCACATGAGCATACATCCATCAAAATTATTTTTAAACTCCATTTATGTCTTTGAGGTAGATCTAAATGGAGGCAGTAGTTTCTTATCAGATTTTAATTCCCCAAGGATACAAGCGCAGCCAAGACTAGCAGAGAGATCGTGACTCCGTCTATCAGAGTATCTGCCTTGCAATGCAGGGCCCTCACATCTCCACATCTGCTTCTCTTCCTCTT
The DNA here is from genome assembly GCF_003945725.1 of Corapipo altera. Lineage (NCBI taxonomy): Eukaryota > Metazoa > Chordata > Aves > Passeriformes > Pipridae > Corapipo > Corapipo altera. Next base: position 7,550,775 of record NW_020884889.1, on the reverse strand, counting down.
TTCTACACAAACCAAAAGCTCTGCCAAACCAGACTATCTCTCACTGATCTATATGTGGGCTTATTTTAGTTGGGGATTCTGTGGAGTTCAGCTCCCAGTTCCAGTTTCATGCTCAGAAGGACTCTGTGGTTGTGCCTGTTCCTGATGTTGAGTTTGAGCTCCTCAGGACCTCCAAAAGACAGGCCATCTTTGCCTACCCTTTGTCTCACCCCTGAATTCAGCAGCCTCATGCTGAATGCTCAAGTTAAAAATTTGGGTCTTATGTCAAAGAAGCAATCCAAAAGTGGTTGTAAATGTTTCTTGGCTATTCAATCCATTCCTCCTTTCACGCCATTACATGTTAATGATGAGAAGCTATCCTGAGTGATGTCTGCAGACCCTCAAAGATTAAAGTGAATCCCAGAATGACCTTAACATGTATTTTTCCTGATGGCTGAAAGTATTGATCAAGTAATTCTCTCCAAACAAATCTCTGAGCACAGCCCATTTGTTCATTCTTGATGGATCAAGGAAGAATAAATTATTTGTACAGTCTGATAAAAGATTTTTTTTAATCTATGAGACCAAGAAGAAAAATCTATTTTGCATTCATAAGCAAACCACAATTGGAAAGTCAGTAACATGCAATACAATGAACTATATTTCAATCTCATTTGGTTATATTGGGATGGGGAAATACTGAGATCAGAGCAGGGGGTCAGATCTGAAATCCCATCAGTATATTCATTTATCTCAACCAAAACAGCACTTTCTAACAAAGAACAGTTGGAATGAACTTACTACAAAATTAAATGGACCAATGATAGAATAAACCAAGAAAAGAATGAGGTGCGTTCAATGTACCCCAAAGTTTCCTAAATTACAGACTACCAAGAACAAAAGATTCCTATGTAATTTAAGCTATTTGTGTAAAGAGGGAAAAAAAAAAAAATCCAGCAAGGTATGCGTGGCCTAAGCTGCTTGCTACTATGGTTAATGAGTCCAAAAAAGGGCAGGAAGAGTTTGCAGAACGCTTCAGTAATATGACGAGGAAAGCATGTCACAGATTTGTTGATAACATTTTCCTCCAGAGGCCTAGGCACCAAGTCACAGGTCTGACATTAAGGATAATGGTGACAGCTGTTTTGAGACTGAAACGGTAATTACCAGAACAAGGAAAAATGTCACATATGTGTTATAGAATCATTTGTAAAATGACTTGTCTCCTGCAGTCACCACCGGTGGCCACTGAGTGACTGCCTTCCAGAACTGCCACCGAGGATGTGATTTTCAGTCCCTTGGGGATACAACAGTGTATCTGGTGGATCTTGCAAAATGTTTCTCACTAAAGGAGGTCCCAGCAGGTAAATGCCCTGATTAATCAATCCAGATTCTGTGTGAAGAGACTGTTTTGCCCACAGGGAGCATCACTAAGTCAACAGGACTCTGGAATGAAAAATCCATCCACTTTCTAGAATGAAAATCCATCCTCCTTAGCAACATCTCCACGATTTTCGGTTGACTCCATCAAAATCTTTAAAAGAAAGTGGGTCATAAAGAGATTTTACAATATGAGAAGTGGTGACAACTTAATGTAATAGAAGAAGAAAAGCTGGTTAAAATGTTATAAAATGTGAACCTTCTACTTGCCTAGATGGTTTAATGGACATAGTTGTTATTTTAGCTGCTTAACACTTCATGCTAAAGAGATGTGTCAGATTTCCCTGTGCTTACATGGCAATTTTCCCGAGTAGATTGTGAAACTGAGAAGATAAGTTCTTTACAATTCAGAGGAATCTGCTATTCAACTGGATACTGAGTATGGAGATAAGCAACATGCAAAGTACTGGAACTGACAGTCTTGGTTTCTGAGAAAACATTTTCTTGCTTTCTAGTTTCTTTACCCTTGCTTTTGTTCTGTGGTGCTGTCAGTTATCAAGCTGGCGAGAAACACCTTAATAATGAGAAGCTCAAAACATATCTTCTCTTTTCTGGTTGACTGATTGTTCAAAAAAGGTTAATTTCTTAGGGAAAAACCTTTTGTTGACAAAATTTCCCAGTAAACACTTTAAAAATTCTTTCTTGCAGAAATTAAAATATGTGGCTTGCTTTTTCTAAGACACGTGGAGTGTCACTGACACCAGGAAAACTACTTTGAGTTTCAATTGGTGTACATCAGAGATCAAAATTGGATATCTTTGTCCAAAAACAGATACCATAAGCTGAAAACAGACACCAGGCTTTTCTTTCTTCACAATCTGTTAGGTTCTGATAATCCTCAAGCACCACAGATACCCTGGGACTGTATGGATTCCTTGTGGCTAGAAAAGCCCCACTCGCTTACATTCTGCATCTCTTGCTTGCTGTACATTTAGGAGCATCAGTACCAAAAGCAGCCACAGAGATACCCAGTCCACAAAACCATGGAGGTGCAGGATCAGTGCAATTGCAAACATTCACTGAAAGAACAGAGTTAACAAAAATGGAATAATTTCTATTTCAGCCAACTGCAGTTTGGTAGTGACTAAGCGAACTGGTGCAAAATCAACAGCATTTCCTAAGGTGTTTTAGAATTGCAAGGCATCAATTTTTTGTTAATTCAAAGCTGACACTCATTTGGCTATGTGGCAGTCTCTTATGACTCTCTAACACCTTCTTAAGCTTATAAAAGAAAATAGCACATACTGCCAAAAACTCTGCTTATTTTAATAAAGAATAATACCAAAAAGGAGAATTTCCACAACCTCCCCTCGTGAGCTGCTGTGAAGTCTGTGGGCAAGCAGTAAGTGCACAGCTTCAACTGCCCAGTGGGAGCCAAGGCACTTGTCTTACAATTTATATAAAAATCAGAAAAGGTTCAGGAATCTTATTTACATTTTAACAAGTAATGGAGGTGCCAAGGAGTCTCCAGTTCAGTGCCATTGGAAATCTCACACACCTACATGAAGAGAACTATGAAATGAGCCTCTCCCTACATTTTCTATTACTGGCTTTTGCAACAGGGAGGTTGACAGAATACCAAGGGCCTCAGTGCCCTGATGATGGAATCTGAGTGACTCACAGAGACTGCCAGAAGATGTGGTGCTGACAGCTCTTGGGATTTCCCTGTGAGTCTCCCTCTACTTAATGTTCCTCCTCAAAGCCTTGCTTTATTTACATTACAACATGAGAGTTTCAACTATCATAAAAGAGCAAAGGGGTTGGTCTTATCTTGGCAACAGCAACCTTACAGGCTCCAGAAGCAAAAGGGGAGGACAGAAAGACCTGATAGTTCTTGCTTATGTGAATCTCATGATTTTCAGCTGGTCCCAGAACCCTTCTTTGGTAGCCTTTTTTGTAGGCTACCAAAGAAGCCTAAGCATGAGATATTATTTAGTGCTCCCTGCTCAACAAAGGTCTTGGACACCACATGGGAAACATGGCATGATGCTGCTTGGAGACAGTGAGGAGGAAGGCCAAGAACTAACCATAAGAGGGTGGGAATGTCAGTCTGAGCTGCCAGATTAAAACACCCTCAGGAAAGCCTGTCCCCAGGATTTTTTGGAGCTAAAAACACTGCCAGAGGAATTGTTTTTCCCCAGGAGTTTCCTTTCTTGGGCAAATTACATCCAGGAGAAGAGGAGCATGAAATGGGAATGAAAGAAACCAAGCAGAAAGGAATTAACTGTACTCTAGGCACTTAGCTCAGAAAGGATTTGCCTGCAATGTTAGCTGAAGGACTTGGATCTCAGTTTTCCATGCCAAGTAGCCCATCCCTAGACTGACTATCTTGGGCTCTATTCAGCAGTAACATAGGAGTCACTATTTCCTTCAGCTGAAAGGACATTTTCACCTGCTTGAACTAGGGAAGAATAAAAGTTCTTGTCTACCAGAGCTACATGAAAAGGAAAACAGATTTTGTAATAAAGTTGCTAAGATCAAAGCAAACCATCTTTCTCTATAATCGGGTTCACTGTTTTAGGCTTTTGATCTGAAGTATGACACTCAGAATTCAGCAAGCAAACAAATCACCACTTACTCAGGGTGCTGAGAATCAGAGTTAAGCTGAAATATTCTGACAATTATACTTTTCAAATTAATCAAACCCTGCTGCACGGGACCAATTTCTTCTACATGCTTCTTCTGCACATACATATATTTCCCTCCCCAAAACCCATAAAATGAAGCATTTAATATGACCTTTACTCATCCTGCTGGATGCTGATGAGTTGAAAAACTCTGGTAAGTAATGGATCCTGGAGAAGCAAATGTTTATGCTTGCCTAAACCTAGCCAAGGAAATTTTCTATGGTGGAAAAACTGCCTCACCATGTAGAGTGCCATAACCAGGAGTATATTAATAGAAATAAAAGCATAAATGCCTACTTATTTGCAATTCTGAATTTAACTTTTAGGTTGCCAGATCAGGGTTGACCGTTTCTCTAGAGAAACAGAGCAAAACTAAGTGCCAAGGACAAAACCCTAATCCAATGGGTGTGTTTCAGAGGAGCCCAGTCCTGTTTCTGCCTAGCCAAAGCACACCAGGGTTTTTAAGTCCAATGTTTAGATACTTAAATAGCAACTCCTGCTCTCTGCTGTGCAACTAAAGCAAATACATACAATTTATTTTAGCTTAAGGAGACACACATACCCTGGATATTCACTGCTGTGAAGGTTTAAGATCATCCTGACCTAAGGCTGACCATCCTTCAGCCAGTGATTTCTGGATGGGAAATATGCAGGAGTTTGCATCTCAACCACCCATTTCACCATCCTGAACACAAGTAGGGTGTACCAGAGAAGTAACATCTTCCATTACTGAAACTTGATTCACCAGAACTATCCACTAGAACCCCACAATAGAGTGGACAAATGCCTGGAACTAGAAAACACCAAATTTTCCTCCAACTCAATTTCAACTTGCAGCTTCTTGTGGGCAATGGGAAGAGATGGGGCTCTTTATAGCAGGCAACTGCACAACAGGAGCTTTACTGACTCCTTGGAATTAGGCAGATGACACAGAAAGGAGTAAGATTATGCCAAATTTATCATTCAGCTCTTATCTCACAGAATATTTGAGGACACTTCACTCCATCACCCCTCACAGACTGAGGATGCCCACCCTGCACACCCCGTGGTGCTGCCAGCAGCTGCCCCCCGTTACCTGTGCGAATTTCCCTGTACACATCACCCCATTCCAGCGTGGGACAGTGAGACACCCGGGATGACGCAGCAGGTAGTTGTCCGCTCTGCCCACAAAGGTGTCTGGGTACCCTGTCACCGAGCCATCCAGGTCATGGAAGACTGACATTTTGTCACCATCATTGTCATTGTTTCCAAACCACTGGCCTGGTCTGCCAAAAAACACCTTCAGTCCCACCTAGAGGAGAAAATAGGATGAAAAATCACCAGTCAGCTCAAAGTAAGGACTTGCACTTGCAGCGTTCCAACAGCCAAAACAGTGGTACAGCTGGAACTGGAGAGCTCTGTTGTCTGAGCAAAGAGTTTTGGTTTGCCTCTTCTATTTAGGAAAGAAATGCCAGCCATGCTGGTTTTCCTCTCGTTTCTTAATCCCAGGAGATGTTTTCACAAAAACTGGACTTTTCGTTCTTTGAAATGCACCCACACAACCATGTGTTGTTAAAGTCATACAGCAATAGATTGAGTGGTGGCAAAAGGAAGAGGGTGCCTGAAAGTGGAGGAAGTACTGGATGATTAGGAAATTTACTGAAGAATATCACAGCTTTTGATGAAGAAACAAAAATTACCGGATATTTGGGGAATTTTCTCATATATTTTCCATGTCTGTTCTTAGTGGTTCCGTGAGTGTCATTTTTTTCTAATTGTTCCTCCTAAAGCCCTATAAAACTTTTAAAAGTGACAGCAATTCTCAGAATTGGCTCTTGTGCACATTCTAATATATCCCATGAAGAATTCATTTTTTTTTTTTAGGAAATAGAAATAACAGGAAGTAGCATTATCCTCATTATCTCTGTTCTCAAGATTTTTCAGTAGCTAAGTAAAAATATCTGCCCTGATATGAAAATCCAGCAAAAAAAGAAAAGTGCAGATGTTCAGCAAATAAAAAAAAAAAAACCAAAAAAAAAAAAACCAAACTAAAAAAAACCAACCACGGAATATTTTAACGTCTGCAGATAAAATTATTACAGTCTGTGAAGATTAAGTTCTGAAGTAATCAAGAAAATAACTACTCCAGGTCAAGCATTCCAAATGAATCCGGAGCAGTGTGCATGAAAGCAAACAGCATAAATAGCAACTGGATCACACCAACCCAAAGGACTGTAATTTGTTCCATTTAGCCCAACTAATTTTAATTGGACTGTGCACATGAGTAAGAATTAGGGTCAGCAGGATTAGGCTGCAAGTTTACTAAAGGCTTTAAAGGCTTTATTTTAACAATAATAAACAGAAGGGCTTAGGAGAATAGGAGGGTTATTGTGATTCTGAGTTAGATGGGAAGCCCATTGCCTTAAAAAGAATGACCACTGCAGCAATAACTGCTTGCAAAAAAGAAGTCTTTATTCCTTTAAAATTAAATTGAAACCTAGAACCATTTTCCTGCCACCTTCTTGTCTAAGTATATATCTCATAAATAAACACCTGAAACATTCTCCTTTAAAGGAGGTTCAAACACATGCAAATTTAATTTGTATTTTTGAGTTTGTTAGAACGTTTTCTTACTGCACTGCAGGAAGTTTTTCCCAAAAGGCTACTTGGCAAAGTAGGAGGATCCCAAAAGTTGTTTTTTTTCTCTCGTTTTAATTTATAAAAGAAGAGATTTTAAAAAATGTAAACACTGCTGCAGCTCAAAGGTCTCTTATAAATACTTTGTGACAGTGCAGTTCTGGAGTTGAATATGAAAACAGGCACTTCACTGGGGAGGAGAACAAAGTCAGCTGCACTTCAAACCAAAGGAAGGCACAGCCAGTACAGCTTACATTTGATCAACACTCTCAGTGTTTCCATCCAGCAGCAGACAGTTTTGGTGCTAATGCTATTCTGATCTCTAACATTCTCCTCTAAAAAGTCTGAAAGTCAGAAATTAAATAAAAATGTTAATGAGCAGTGTGACTTCCTTTATAAGCCTCAAGGTTACCTTAGTTTGGTACACTGTAGGATAGGGGTGTAACTGGGTTTGCAGTTACAGCTATGGTACTGTATATTTTTTTCTAAGTGCACACACAGGAACAAAAACTCAGCTCCTCAGGTATGTTCACATGGAGCTAGGAATGAGCTAGAAGAGGGTGCAGAGACAGGTCATGTCTAGATACCATACTGCTATTCAGACACCTAATTTTCACTAAGTGTGAATTGCCTCAGAGTGATATGGTATAAAGGTTACTTGAATTACCTCTCTGAAGCCTGACAGGGAGACCTGACAGATGATGTTTATATGAGTGTGTAATCTCTTAGGAATATGCTAACTCAGCCTGTCCAAAGGCAGGCATCTAACACACCTGCAGGGTAGACCTGATGATTGCATTCTCTAAATTAAAAAATAATAATGTACTGGAAAGCATTGTAATAGCTTGCAACTTTTTCTAAAATTCAAGTGTTGGCACAAACTGCCAATAAAAGACATACCATACCACTGTATCACTGTTATCATTTTAAGAAAACCATTTTCATGCAGTGTTAATCTTCCTCTGTTTTGCCACCCAAGGACTCTGCCCCCATGGTTTTTGCTCTGCTGGAGTGATGCAAACCCTCATCCTGCCAAGTTCCCTTTGGTCAGGCGTCTCTGGAGGGTTGGGATAATTTTTTATTGCCCTCATTTTTAGGAGATAACAGACTTTAACTCAGTGCTTGCTTTTCTTTTTCCCATCCTGAACTGTTTGCAAATGTGTGCTTTGACACAGAAACTCAGCACTAAGACAACTCAGGCTAAACATAGTAAAGTCAACATTAGGAAGCGCCCATCTCTTAGCCAGGCAGGACTGCAATCCCATGGGAGTCGCTATTCCATAGCCAGAAGTCAGCACTGGCCCCTGTGGGCTCTTCTGGGGACCACAACACCCCTCCCAGCACAGACTGCTGGGGTTTCTTTGGCACAAATAGTTTCTGAGATGCCATAGTGTTGGCACAGGTAGGAGTAGAATAGGCTTGAATCCACCCTGAGCTCCTGGCTGCAGGAACAAAATAACCAGAGGGACTTTTAGCAGCGGAGGTAAAAAGAGCTTGTGATAGTTTGGGAGAGTTTGTGAATCTCTTGCACCTGCTGAAGGTGGTCTTGTTCATGGGAGCCCAAAAGGTCATGTACACCCTCTTACTCCTCACCTCACTCTACAGGACCTGTGCCCCACATGGATGGGGGATAAATGAGTTGCTTTTTTATGAATAAAAAGAGATCTGTCAGGTCTTCTAAAGAAATGATGCACAAGTGTTCTGTCTGGGCATGGCTCTGTTCTGGGCTGTGCCATCTTCTTCGAGCTCTCCAGCTCCTTCTGACTGACAGATGTACAGGGGATCACAACCATCAGTCATGACCTCAGCTGGGTTAAAACCAACTACTGCTTCCACTGCTTTGAAATAACTTTTTTTAAGCACTCTTTTTAAAACAAACTCTTTTTAAAACAAACAAACTCTTTTTAAAACAAACAATGCTAGCAATAATCTTATTCATGATAAATGCACAGATAATATGTGGGATTTAGCTTTGTCGAAGGAAAGGCAAGTAGAAATACTTTTTGTGTAGTGTAATGTTTAGGTCTTCTGTTCTGCTTGACTGTTATTTTTATGCTGGATTTAAACAAGACCTGACTGGCTTTATTATTTTGTTTTCTAACCAATCTTCTGATTAGTCTGATTAATTATACAATTATTCCTTCAGATGACTAATAGTTTTGTCATCACTATAAAACTTGCAGTAATGTTTAATTTCTTCTTAAAAAACTATGGTAAAATTATGTCCTTTAGGGAATTACTACTTAGCCACCCTTTAAAAAGTAATAAAGTGAACCCTGGAGATGGAAAATTAATTAAAATTGTCTACAGGCTCTATCTTAACAAGTCGAAGATATATTAACCCATATAGCAATGAACAACAATAAACTGGCTGTGGCCCTTCAAGTCTGAAATCAGATGTAGCACATCTGGGTTGAATCCAGATAAAACAGAATCAAAATGAAAATTGGTGGGATGCAGGTGCTTACAAATATAGATTTTTTTAAGTTGTTAAAATACCAAATATAAAAATGGATATTTTTTTGGAAATGTACACGCAATAAATAATTTTTGGGATAATGTCATTAGGGTTTGGTTTTGTTTAGGGTTTTTTGTAATAGGCTTACACTCCACTACTTTAATTTGCTTTACAGAAGAGTTTAGGATGTCTTCAGGCCATTTTTGCTTTGAAAACCTTGTATCCTAAAGACTTTGCAGTACTAAACTGCCTCTCAGACAAAAAAATGCTGGATGTTTGACAGGCTCATTGGCCTCAAATGGTGTGACTGTATTAAAGAGCTGCATTTTCAGCCGTTCAAGGTGTAATGTTCATAGATATCAACTGTCTGAAACCATTCTGGTGGACAGAGTCCTACAGCCATTACTGGAGGAAATTTTCCGCTCTCTTCTTCTCCACTGATCAGACTTTTTTCTCTAGGCTCCCCTCCCCAGTCCCAGGTTGATTTTCTCATTCATGTTCCCCATGACCATCTCATAACCACTTCCCCAAGGGAGGACATGAAGACGGTACAGCAAATTAGCCCTTATTCCAAAGCTCCATCAAGCATTTAAGGTAACTAAGATCTCCTTACCAAAATACACTGTGTTTTCTTTAGGGGGAGCGGTCAAGTGACTGCAGCCAACGTCATCCTCTCATGAAATACCCTCTGGTTCTTGGTCTGAAGTGTACCAGGGAGGGGACACAAACTGTCTGCTTGTCAGAGGGAGTGATATCGGTCAATCTCAGAGCAGTGGAAATTTTCCTCAAGCCAAACCTCAAGCCAAAGTTACTACAGTTCATGGACATCCTAACAAGTATGGACCTTGTCTGAAAAAAATCTAAGGAGAGGTCACGACCCCTGGGAGCGAGCCAGGTGGAATCTGTCATTTCCCAAGCCAAGTATACAGGGTCGTGATCCCTGCAGGAATCCAGGACAAGGACTGGAATTGCTCAGCATCCTACAGCTCCTGCCAAGGCAGAGATACAGAGCTTCATTCTGCTGTCACAGCTCAAAGCAAGTCCCTGTTGTGCTCAACAGGAATTTCACAGCTGATCCCAGAAACTGGGTCATGGCTTTACTTCTAAGTGCATTTGCTATTTCTGTAGAAGAACTGTACTGCAGCTCACCAGCTCCTGACATCTCATGTGTGACCCTCTCAGCCCCTGAGGCCAGGTCCTCACCACGTCCTCAGCAGCTGGCAGTGCTGCACCAGCTAAGAATTGTGTTCTGGGTCTTCTGGTTACAGGGTGAAACCTTTCTCCAATGCAATTATTTTATGTATGTCTGCCCAGGCATAAGGTATCATCATATTTTATTTGCCTATTAAATAACCTTCATTAATTTAAAAAAAAAAAAAAAAGTGTTGCAAAATAAATTGTTGGCATGTACCAATGTAACAAGCACCATGGCTTGGAAATCCTGCTGTGGGATAGATCTCTCATCACTTCTAAAAACTTCAAAAACCTGCCCATCTAATAGCACACATTTCTGTTTCTCTTACTTACACTTTTCTCCATCAGGATCTGCGACACATTGTTCTGGGGGCTGATCTGCCAGGAATTTTTCATGAAGAATCCAATGGCACTTGAGTGTCTGTCAACAGTTGGGGTGAACTTCTTGAAAGTGCATCCTGCCATCCTGACAGGCCCATCATAAATCTGGAATCCACGAATAGGGAATGTCCTGGGAGATTTAAATACCAACACAGTCCTGTGTTAAAAGCTTAGGAAAATTCTGAGTCTTCTGACAGCATAGAAGGATATTAACAAGCAGCTAAACCACCTTTTCTTTTCCAAAACTGAAATGTGAGGACTCCTCACATGGGAAAGATGAAACTCTGCTGAAGATCCTGTATAGGATGACGCTCAAAAGCCAAAAACATGACTCATAAGCTTGCCTAAGGCTTGCAGGCTGGGGTAAAGCAGCTCAAAGCCCTTGCCCCCAGCCACCCAGGAGTTCATCACCAAGATGAAGACCAAAAGGGCTTTATGTCAGCATTGCCATCAGGTTCCTTGTTCCGGGGTAGGCAGGTTTCTCAGGAAAACATGAGCATGACTGGAAAATGATAGCAGTAAGACTCCCTGGAGGCAAGTGTCTCCTTGGAAGCAAGTGCAGAAGGACAGATATCAGATGTTCTGTCATACCTCTTTCCAAGAGCACGCTGCTTAAAAACGTGATTAGAGCTTGTCTGAACTGCAAAAGAGGGGTTTTTTCAATTTCAATAAAATCACCAATAATAACTGAGGATAGATCTGATTATTCTTACTGTCCTACAGAGATCCCATTCCTGTTAACACTTATGGTCGAGACATGTATAGCCAGGGCTGTGTGCATGGCATATCTAATGAGTACTGCTTATTACTTAATTTTATATACCTTGTGGAAGGTTTAATAATTGGTAAGCTTGACCAAAACCAAACATTAAGGTAGAATCTAGGGTTGGAGAAGCACACCTTGCTGTGAGGATAGGGGTAGGCACTGTAGTTGCTAGAGAGAAGGCTGTGCTGCTGAAAATGGAAAATAACATACAGCTGTCAAAAAAGAAAGAAGATGCTATAAAAATGATTTATCCTTTGTCAAACCAGCCATGTTTTCCCAGTTACACTTGCAAGAGGGAGGGTGTCATGGTGTATGGGAGCTGCACCATCACCTCAACGCTGCGCTACTGAAGCACTACACAAAAGCCAGTGGTATATCTCAGATTGTTTAATCCATTCTCCAGTGACTAATAAACTAAGGAGAAAACTAAATCAAACACATTAACTCAAGAATGCTCTCGAGCTGTTGGCCTAAAGAGTGAGTTTATTTGGATGCTTATTATTTCTGGCCTGTACAATAATTTAAACACCTGGTATAAATTACTCATCAGTAGTGACATTAATTCCTAAGGCTTTTCTTCTAGCTTATACTCACGCCAGGAAGAAATGGCAGAAGAATAACTCACTTGTTTCTGGGCAGTGTTCTGTATTCTCCATTTGCCCCTTTTCCCCAGTAGCTGTTTTGACCTCCCTGGGAGCCAAAGTTGCTGCTTTCTCCAACAAAAATTGAGCGTGTAACCTCCAGGCTGGAGCCTTCATCTGTCGGGAAAGTCCCATCACTGCAAGCAAAGAAACACAGCAGCACAGCACTACTGATTAATTAACACTTTTAATTATACCACAGACACAGAAGGAGTTTTTCTTTATTTTGGAAGCTATAAGAAGCTGCCTTGAAGTACATTTAGAAACCAGCAAGTTAGTGCCAAGGTAGCTTCATGCTTGAGCATCAGGACCTCCTGTTCAGGACCTCCCATTCAGGAGGAAATATCCAGCCATTATGATGTATTCCCCAGACATGTTGAGACAAAGAGAAAGAATAAATTGCCCCTTGTATTAATGGCTGCCCAGGGACAATTTGATGTGGTCTGAGAGGGAAATGTGAGCTTCTCTCCTGTCTAATACTAATTACCAGGGGAGTGTCTCAGCTTCCATTCTTGAGCATGTTACACTGACGAAAAAAAATGTGAAGAAAGTCCATTTTACAAAATTACCTTGCCAGAGTGAGTCCAATTCCATTATCTGAAAACCTGGGACAGAAGAAACACAATAGTGTAAATGATGAGGAATGTCTGCAGTGAATTTGGCCTACAGACCTATTTATGTCTGCTGTGAGGGGAATGATAGAACAGGTCATTACAGTAACTTACCCTGAGTTGCGGAAAATAATGTCACCGCCCCTGGCCCAGGCACCATGGTCATTATTTTTAAAAGCAATAAGACCATCAATCACAGCAGGAACTCGTGGTTTTTCAGGATCAGCATCTTGATGTGGGTGAAACCTGAAGCAAGAAGCTTGGTTAATACAGCACAGGAGACACAGGAATTGACCTCAGACAGAGGCAGTTGTGCCCAACAGACCTTGTTTGGCTTCCAAATATTGGCATGGTGGATCTAAAGAGGTGATATGGTCTGGATCAGTCAGGCCATAAGCCTGATTTCATTTCTGTGCTTCGGTACAAAGCAGAAAACAAGAAACATTCATAAGGATTAAATTCTGGCCCCAGTGAAATGAGCAGGTGATTTTTCACTAGACTTCAATTGGCCCACAGCTACTCCTTAGTTTGATTCAGTGTGATTTAGAGGCATAGAAAACATTTTTCCGAAGTCACTTGGGTCCTTTTGTAGATGTCCTTACAAGGGCCATTGAGAATTCCTGTGTTGGTGCTAGAAAATCAATTAGACATGTTCAAAAATCTCATTCAGCAAAGATAACAGAGTAATTGGAGCTGCTCTCCTTGCCTGTACAGACCAGACCTCCATATGTTTCTCTGTCTGCTGAAAGAGAAACTGTCAAAAGAAAAAAGGATCCACCCTGGGAACTGGGCCCGTCTCAATTACCCACAGGCCATTTCTTGCCATACTGGCTGCTAATGGTAGATTTGGAAAAATTGGGGAAAAAATCATTATTGCTTTATCTGAGTCTACCTTCACCTCCCATTTCTTCCAGCTGATGTACTGAGGCACATGTCTCCTCAGTGCCCGAGGGGGTGACCCTGGCAGGGAAGTCTCACAAGGGACACATAGTCATCCTTTCCTTTCAGGCTTATGGGAACATCCTATGTGGTATTGATAGGGCATAATGGAGGAGAGAAAAAACCAAGGCTTGACCAGGAGCAGCAGCTGATTTCTCTCACAACCTCCTCACATACACTCATAGGACTGCAGCGAGTGAGAAAATGGCCTTAATTTACCTGCTTCCACCCTGTGAAGGAAGCTCAGGGGTTTCAAAGCAGCTGACAAAAACCTTTGAGGCTACTTATTTTCTTCATTAATCCTAGACCAGTCTCAGCAGTCTCTTACATCACGTCTCAGATACAAGTTCTTCTAAGTAATTAGCAATAAATGTTAGAGTTTACAAACTCACTAATGGACTAATGAGATCTAGATCCTCTTTCACATGCTTCACTGCTTAGTCCTCATAACCCCAAGTGCATATGTGCCCTTTTTGGTCAGCAATAACACAAACAATTCAGTGCATATCTGTGGAGTATTTTCCTCTGCACATGAGAGATAGCTTGTGTGCTTTTCTCAGACGTTCCAGCCATAACGAGGCATTAATGATCTGCTAAATGCAATGCAGAAGCCAAGAAGCAATAGGACCATCCAAAATACTCAGCCATACAGCATGTGCTTACCTGGCATTATCAACAGTGAGATACTCTCTGGGATCTTCAGCGTTGGCTCTTGTTGTCTTTACTCCTTTTCCAATAAACAAACCAGCCTGAAAATGCACATGACTCCAATTACTTTAACAGATCGCTCAACAGAGACCAGAGATCCCAGATTTTTATCAATGAACGTGGGCAGCCAGTGCGTGCAGGCACAGAGAGTGCCTGCAGCCTGGGCTTTCTCTTCCTTTTCGGTGTCACTTGGCACTGCTCAGCATGACATTAGCACAGGATGTAGCACGCTGAAGTCAGGACAGAGCCTGCCCTGCCATATGTTATGCATCAGCATCTTGGGCTGTCTTCTGACCCAAAGCAAGGCTCTGAACTCCCACTCTCTCTCTCCCTCGCAGAAAGCAATAAGGGACTCTGCCAAGCTCTTGATAACTTTTTGGAAAAAGAGTGTTGTTAAGAATTAAGGCTTCAAATAACAAGTGACAAGTCCCCTGATAGTCAAAAGAGAACATGAGCTGCTGTAGCCAACTTACAGGCTTTGGGTAAGAGCAGCAACTGCCCTAGACCAAGATGTAAAATATACAAGTCACACAGAACACCACTGATTTCAATATAGAATCTTGAGAAAGGAGTTAAAAATGCATTTTATAACTTACAGGTTATATTTTCATGTAAACAGTATATTGGAGGAAAGTGCCTGGAATGAGACCTTCATTCTGCTCAGCTCCCTCTTTAATAATTAAAAAGACCATCACCCCCAAAAGTTGATTGTGTCTTGATATAGTGTTAAAAAAGAACTTTATCAAAATGTAAGACACCCACAATCAGTTGATTTCAGAGAAGCACACGCAGTCAGCCCCATGCCATACTATTATATTGATAGAAACATAAAAATCATCCACATGCCTTGAAATTGGAGTGGACTCTGTTGTTGTAAAATACTCCCAAGGGGGTATGTTCAGCCTGTCCCTCTGGATACCGCCCCTCAGACTGTCCAGTGGGAACCCGGTGGAAGATGTACCATATCCCCACATCCTAGAAGACAAAGGGAGGTCTGAGAAATGGGACCTTGCAATTCATGAGACAGGTTATCTGGGGAATTTAGGATTTCACACTGTGCTGGCCAGATTTCTAACCTGAGCCTGCCAAACTTGGGTCCTTGGGGACACACACAAGCCCATGACTCTTACACCTCCCAGCTTATCCTTTGGCATGCACAGTGGGTCCCTGGGGAGCACACACATGGATTTAAAAAATGCATTTATTGTAGATGAAATTCATGTGGTGTATTAGAAAACAGTCGATCTGTACAGGCATATTAAACACAAACATGGTTTGGATAAACATAAAGGATAATACAAGGAGAGTGTATATTTATACACACAAATATAAAATTTGATTGAGCATTTAACTATTAACTACTAATAAAAACCAACATTTGCTAAGAGACATCACATACCATTTCCAGTTACAGTTGTGAGAGAAGTCAGTGGAGGAGTGTAGGCAAATACTTACAGTATCTTAAAATAACTGAAGTTCTTAACAGAGGCAAAGGTTGCAAAAGTACATATCTAAATTTTACAGTTATTGCCCTCACACTAATGACACCAATAAAAGTGGAATATATGGGAACTGGAGGCAAAGCATAGCTCTGCCATTAAATGGTTACCTGAGCACCAGCTGCTGCATTCTCTATTAAATTGTTGTTTGGATTTGCAATCCAGAACGTGCTGACAGCCCTGAAAAACCAAAATCAAAATGATCCTAAGCAGTTACCAAACAGGAAGGGATACATTTTCATAGCACTGCACTGGACTTGAGCCACAACTCTCCTATTGACTTTAAAACTCCCCACAACCTTTTAATGACACTCTTAAAGGAAAAGAAACCATCTAGTAATGTCAGACGTGGTCATTTATGGAGCCACATGCTGAACCTATTGTAAATTATATGAGAGCATTAACACAAAATCCATGCTCTGTTCAATGCAGCTGAAGGAAACCCAGGATCTTTTTTTTAAGTTAAGCAGCTTTGGAAGATGTCTGAAAGTGAAACTTTTGGTCTGTTTTTTGAAACTTCAGGGGTAATGGCAGGAGTTAGGGGATTATCTATGAATTTCTGAAGCTTTTGTGGAAAACAAAACAAAACAAAACAGAACAACTCTCCTCACAAGCCGCAAATAACCCATTAAGGAGAAGATTAAGGAGATATAATTTTTATGTCTGTCCCAATAAGGAGTTTTTCTTCAGAGGAAAGATCAGTAGTGGTACAAACAGAAGCCAATATAGCTATGAAAACATTGTCATCTGTTGTCTTACTTCATTGGATAACATCTTTGTCAGTAATAAAGACCACATGTAAAAACACTGTAAACTTTCTCTCATGACTGTACCAATTAATTTGATCATTCTAAGCAGAGATTTTTCAAATATTTTTTATCCACCTTAACTGTTAAATAATCAAAAATCTACTAAAGAAATGCAAAATAAATCTGTAATAACCACACAAGAAACCTTAGCATTTCAGCAACAGTAACTCCAATTAATTCAGTAGAGTTTGTCCACTGCATTCTTTAACAGAAAATATGAAAATACAAATTTCCTCTGCTAAACTGTGTTGCCAGCCTATACTAGGGCTGGAGAAACTTGCACTGAAAGAATTGAAAAGGTGTTCAGAAATGAGCAAAGCACTCTAACATATTTATGATTTAGAGAGTTGAAGCACCTCTCCTATGGAGACAGGTTGAGAGAGTTGGAGGTTGTTCAGTCTGGAGAACAGAAGGCTCCAGGGAGACCTTAGAGCACCTTTCAGTACCTGTAAGGTGGTACAAGAGACCTGGAGAGGGACTTTTGACAAGGGCTTGGAGTGATACGACAAGGGGGAATGGCCTTAAGCTGAAAGAGGGCAGGGTTAGATTAGATATTAGGAAGACATTCTTCACTGTGAGGTTGATGAGGCCCTGGCACAGGTTTCCCAGAGAAGTTGTGGATGCCCCATCCCTGGAAGTGTCCAAGGCCAGGCTGAATGGGGCTTTGAGCAACCTGGTCTAGTGAAAGGTGTCCCTACCCATGGCAGGGGGGTTGGACCTAAATAATCTTTAAGGTCCCTTCCGACCCAAGCCATTCTGTGATTTCATGATTCTCTAAAAAAAATGACAGGAATAACCACCAGCAAATATTCCTTGCCTAGGATTCATGCAGGTGTTAGTAGATATCTTCGCAAGCAAAACATGGTCAAGTTTTAAAATGAAAAATGGTAGAAAAAGCTACAATTTCTCATTTCACATTAAATAGCACCTTTCAAGTTTCACCACACCATTCTTCAGGACCCAGCTATAAAGTACAATGTAAGTGCAAAACCTGGTTACAGCTCCTGGAGCACTTACATGCAGTCAGTGCTTGGCACAGGAGTGTAATTCCCGTGGACGTGGCTGCGGATGGTGAGGCACATGAGCTCGCTGCGATCTGAAGGCAGGATTGTCCCCGGCCTCGTGAGGAGGCCCAGGTTGTGATAAAAGGTGTTCCTCTGCTCCGTCCCATCTTCCAAGAAGAAACAGTGCCCCAGGGTGTCATAGCCAATGGTGTCTTTTACCTGGGAAAAAGCATACAGGCTACAGCAGGAGCTACAACTGATGTGCTTTGCTTAGCAATAAATTCCCAAAACACTGATGGAGCGGGTTTGCCACCCCTCTGCACAGCGAGAGGTGCCTCCATCAGTCCCTGAGCTGACTCGAAGTACATGCAATGTGCATAGCTGTGGACTGATCTGATATAGCAAAACTGCTATTAAAATCACTCTGAAGAAGATCACATGCATAATTAAAGGAAAAATTCAAAGTGTTTGATTTAAAACCACCCTCAGCTCTAAAAGAGAATATTTGAGTCAGTGTCATGGAGTGACTAGCTGCATAAAGATACGTAAATATAAGTGTGTCTCGCATGATAAACCAACAAATTAGCATGGTTAATCCAGAAATTTTCATGACTGCAACACTTCCAAAATAAAGTAAGAAATTCTTTAAAATGCATCATGTGAAGTAAATTATATTAACGAGATTTCTGCTCTTTCTCCTCCATTCTCAGAAGGTGCCTGGCCACTTCATTCCTGTAATGATCATCTTGGGCAGAGATGGTATTTTACTATTTCAGTCTATTTAATATTAATTGACATGCTCAGGGATATTGCATTAAACCCTAATTCAACCAAGAGGACTTAGCACAATCCTCCTTTGATGTACAATCTTATGAAGATAAATTCAGAAATCCTTCCTTTAAATTTAAATACTAGATCAGGCTAGTTAAAATACCAGCTATTTGTTACTAAATCTTACTGAAACCTTAACTTTGTACTCAAATGATCCCTGTCAGCATATATATATTCTCTCTTCAGGCACACAAAATTCCTGTTGACGTCAGTTATGTCTGTGTTAGACTGCAAGATTAACTAATATTAACCTACTTGGTTATTTTTGTATACAGAGGGATACTTGAAATAAATCGATTTCATAGAATCATATCCTGTTATTTCCCTTTAATGGGCTGCAACTGTACATAACATCTGGAGTCACAAACAGTATAGTCCCCCTAGGTATATCTCTGCTGGATTTCATTGTTTTCCTGGCAGTCACCCCTCTGACTTGTCATCTGCTGCTCTTGTTTCTGCCTCAATGAGGTGTTCAAAAGAGAGTTAAAAATAAGCCACAACACAACCAGATACCCAGCTCTACTGATGGAGTGTTGGAAATCCACTGACCCTGCACACAGGTACAGCTCCTTAGAGTGAGCTGCAGGGAGGGTGACAGAGAACCTACGTACAACAACACTGAACATGTCCCTCCCTGCCAGCCGAGTCTGGGAAATACAGATCTAGGAAATGGATTTAGACAAAAATGCAACTGTCTCTGTCAGCCTGCTAAGATCAATAAGCCTGGCTACTTCTACTCTCCGAAATGATGGGCAGAAGCTGCGCTAAGGAGGCCACAGAGGATTATTTTTGGAAAGAACACTAACAACAAACCACTCATTGTTTTAAACAGCATTTCAATTGTAGAGTTTCATTCTTCTGCATTTAGCTGCAGTTTGACTAATCTGTGCTTCAAATGGCTGCATGAAAAACCAGACTTGTATCCAAAACCAGATTTTAGCTTTAATTAATATGATTAGTCCCAGCTTCAGAACTGCATGGCAGCCCTGAAAAGTTACACACAGGACACTATAGCGATCACTCTCCTGACCAGAAATAATGTGATTGAAAGATCACTTCCATTTGCACTGGAAGACAAGGGTCCACATATCAGAACAAAACCCCAGTCAATTCCAGCATACCACCAATAGAAAATATAAGCCTGGAAAGGCACCCACCTGCAGCACTGTCACAGTGGCACATTACTGCGTGTGCCAGCATGAAACACTGTCCACAACACAGGCTGCAGCCTTGCTGCTGTGTCCAACAGCAGATGATTAAGGTGCCTCTAAACACTGAATTATATATAGTTCAGCAACACAATATAAGTGACCTTTATGCACTGCAACACCAGACATGAAAGACTGCAGCAGCCTGCACATGCCTGACGTGGGTCTGGCCACAGAGGCAGGTCACAGCCTGTTTCCAGCTTCCGTGAGGAACCCAAGCTGCTGCTGGCTTTCAAAGCAGCACCAGCCTGGCACACGGAGCAGCAGATGGGGAAGGGCCTTGCGGACAGCTCTGCATAACCCGTGCACAGCAGAGTACAAACCAATGTCCCTCTAAAAATTATGTCTTCTAAACCCTCAGGACAGGAATGGGGAAAACCACCTCTGGTTTACTCTGCCTCAAGGGCTGGAGTTTCATAATCTGATGCTGAAGCATCAGATGTTATTTAACTGCCCTCTATGTTATTTGACTGCCTTGCTCTGATACACATACTCTTCTCGGGAACTGCAAATGTTTTAATTCATTTTAAAGCAAGACTTTTTATTACATTTTAATTACCCTTTTTCTTAATGACTGTATATCAAAACCACATTTCTTCCACAGAATCACATATTTTAAATCACATATTTAAAATCTATTCACTGATTCACAGACTCAAAGCCCACAGCAATCACATGAGTAGGGCTCGATCTCACACTTTGAGTCTTGATTCACAACTATTTCATCCCACATATCCAGATAAACCTTTGATAATCTCCTTTCTGATAAAGAGCAAGACCATATGCCATTCTTTAAAGGACCATTATTAGCATAAAGCCTAATTTTTCATCCTAGGCAGGTTACTTCAATTCCAGAGGTTTAATACCCACAGGAGGAGAAAGAAAGAAATTACATCCACATGTACTAGACAAGTCTTCTGACAACCTAAGGGCTCTCTACAGAGAATCAGACTCTGCAGACAGAGTAAATGATGAATATTAGAAGGTAATTAATAATTGTGAGTGATATGGACAATATAAATGAAGTTCAAAATACATGAACAGTGCTCCCAAATGGTACAGGTACAGCATCCCATTCTCATTAATGCATCCTTTCAGGGGGACTCTTTCACACACAGAGCACATGTATGTTGTGTCTTACACAGCTTTATCTCCAGGACTGAGAAAAAGTTGTCAGGAAAAACACAGGAGATCGTGGATAACTCAGAGAATGTCTCTGGGTGAGCACACACCAGGTGAATGAGGAAATGCCCACAGATACCAGAACACCACTCAGGGTCTTGCAGAGCACACAGCAACTGGACATGTTGGGACTGGAGCAGGAATCTCTCTTTTCCAGCTGAGATTCTTTTGTTGTTAAAGCCTTTTTTTTTTTTTTACGTTCCTTTTTACAATGCCCTTGTGAGGATCTAGGTCAAAGCCAAGTTCCTGAGGTCTTTTCTGGCACTGAAGCGGTCGTTTGGGTCTGTCCTGCTCATATTTCATTCCCTTTGTCATGTGAACATTTTTGGATATATTTCACACTGCCCTGACTTGAACAACCCCTGTCTTTTTTTATCATCATTGAAAATTAAAGGTCCATTGCTTCAGCCAACTCCATTTAAAGTCCATTGCTTTAATTTTAAATGAAAGTTCCTGTTATCACAAATTGTCCTGAATTACCAAGGCAAAGATTTCACTACATCTGATCACAGCTTTGATAATATTAATTAGGCTATGCTAAGAACCTTACATTCATTTCAAAGAACTGCACTACCAGAGGAACAGTCCTAACTCCAACACCAGGCAAATAAAGTTGAGAAGTTGGTATATTTCTTGCGTAAAAGATGCCTTATTTCAATGTTCTGATTTCTCTTTACATCACAAATGGTTTGTGTTGTTTAGCACTGGTTAAGCAAAGAGCTGAACTTGGTACTAATAAAATATGTCTCCTACCAGAAGGCCATGAGTTCCATGTATGGCAACACACCTAGAGAAGCAGTGGTGGATAGCCAGGTTATCGAGGTACGTTGGGCGTCCATATCCTCCTCTCTCATCCACATCCTCAGCCAAGTGAAAATGCACAGGGTAACTGCCTAGGATTTGCTGCCCCATGTTTTTTAATTCCACTCCTGACATGTGAACAGAGCTAAAATTCCTTAGGATCTGTTGAGACAAATGTAGATCCAAGTAAAGCGTTACAATAGAAACACACACAAAAAGAAAAACAGGTTTTGGTTTTTTTTCTGTCATTAGGGAATATGTTTACAGAGTAAAATGGGGTCTGATCCCAGGAAGAAGTGTCAGCTCCCTATTTCCACTCACATCAGCTCAGGACCTGCAGAGCCCTGTGCCAGCAGCTGCACACCTACAGGCTCGGGGCTGCCAAGGAGCAGCTGCCAAACAGCATGTGCAGTGTTTAGCAATAGCAGTGACAGACACGGTACTCCTGCCAACTACAGAAAGGGGGAGCATTTGCTCCCAGGCTCTATTTCCTGGCAGGTTTTACTCTTAAGTGATTTTTAGCCCAGACCTGCACAGCTCCCTGATTTCCACCGACTGGTGGAGGAGCAGTTTTATATAAAGCCCCCACCACAGCAAGACTCTGCACCTCTACCTGGAACATGAAGCATAACAGGGTGAGATCCAGCACTTCTCTGAGGGAGCGGGTGTGCTCTGCAGAAAGCACAATTTCTTCAGTGGTATTCTGTGAACTAACTTCACATTAACCCTACTGACAGCAACGCTGCTAAAGAATCCCCTCTAGCACAGAGAAGGGTATGTTTTTGCAGACACAGTGAAGAAAATGGAACAAACTTACAGCAAGTCCGTTGCAAAACAGGCCAACACACTTCCCCCTTCTTCACAGACAGATATACCTTTTCCCTCAGACACAATGTTAGTTTTGTGCATTAATCCTTTCACTTTTTTTCAAAGGAAAGGAACTATCTGAAACCATCTACAAGTACATGCATTAAAAGTTACTCACTTTTATGTGTCCTCCAAATGTATCAAAAGAGAAAAACTGGCATTGGTTTTGTCCATAACAGGAGTCTTCCATTTCTCCTTGAATAAGTATATTTCTAGTGAGAAGACCAACCTCTGCCCGCATGTCAACACCATCTATGACTTCCCCCATGTGAAGATAAAGTGGGCTGCCTGTGGAAATCACAAACCTTTTAATTCAGAGTTAGTACAGTGTATTTGTTATTGTATTGTTCTGAGTAAGTGTATACCTTTCATTTAAGAAATCACCAGTTCTGGGGATGTGCCCAGTACCTGATCCCAGAAGAGATCAACACTTCCTCAGGCTTCTACAGAGGACTGCTGCCTCTGGACAAACTTCCAAGTCCCGATACAATATTAGGCCCTTCAGCTCTCATATGTGCCCATGTGTTAAAAAGGTAAGTAGAATGCAAAAGACGAGACAATGTAAATAGTTACTACAAACAATTAGTTTGATAAAAATATTTCGTACCATCAATTTTCACTTGATTACTTTTACATTCAGGGCAAGGAAGGAGATTAAACTCTTCAGCCTGATGCATAGAATAATCCGTACTGGCAATGACTATACGGTCACCAGGTAGCCAACTTCTAACCTCATCCACCAGATGAATAATTATTCCTTTGGTCACTTCCACTTTAAATCCATTATGAGGCACCCCTGAAAAATGAAGCAATCAATTATTTTTACAGTTGCACATGACAGAATCATGCAATTAACTGAAGAGCATACCAATTTAATTTTTATCTAGATAACTGTGCATGATAGAAGTGCTCTAGCCATTAACTATGCCAGTGCCATCTCTTTGTAGGTAGATAAAATGTTACTTTGAGAGAGAACTGCTGTTAGTTTGGTCACTGTCCAAGCGAGCCAAAAATTATGGTATGATTATCATTTCATTGTTCAGGGTCACGGCAGCCAAAAAAGCAAAGCAAAGCAACAGAAGACAAGCAATTGTCAGGGAAGACCGAACCTTTTATCCACCCACTGAAAGCAGTAACAGTGAAACGGGTGCCGTCGTAGGTGAGGAAATCTCTCTGGGCTATGGCTAACCCCGTTGTTCCATTCCCGTGATACTCTCGCTTATCTTCTGCTGTGGAGAGCTGATCCCCTCCTAGGATCCCCACCAGCGCCCAGGGCTGCCTGAAGGAGACAGGGAAGGAGCAAAACAGTGACATCCCGAACCCTCCACCCCGCAGAAATCTTAGGCAGGAGGGAGCAAGCAGAGTGACACGACTTCCCTCCCTCTGGAACGGGTTGCCCGCCGCAGCCCTACCCGGGGTACCCTCCGCCCCCTGCCCGCGGGCCCTGCCGAGCCCCGCTCCGCCCCTCGGTCGGGACGAGCCCCCGGCGGAGCGCGGCCCCGCGCGGAGCTGTCCATGGTGGCTCCGCTCCCGCCCCCTTCTGCTCCCGCCCCCGCCTCACCTGTATCCCAGGCGGGCGATGAACCTGCTGCCCAGGCGGTCCCGCAGCAGCAGCCGCGTCTCTGGCGTGAGGCTGCGGGCGGCCGAGTCCCCCACGGCCGCCGCCACCACGCTGCCGGGGGGCTGCCGGGCCAGGAAGGCTCTCAGCCGCCGGCCCTCGCCCGGCCGCAGGTGGGTGTCGAAGCGCCCCGCCGCCAGCACCCGCGCCGTGCCGCCGTCCAGGACGCGGAGGTTGAGCCCGCGGCTGCCCCACCTCCTCTCGGAGGAGTAGGGGCCGTGCCGGAGCCCGCCGGGGTGCAGCGTCTTGTCCAGGAGGGTCCAGGAGCGGGGCCGCCGGCCGTGCAGCTCCAGGACGCCGCCGCGACCCACGCCCACGAACTTCTGCCCGAAGCCCTCCACGGCCGCCCCCTCGGCGGCTCGCCCGTACAGCGAGATGGTGGCCCGCGAGCCGTAGGGGCAGCGCTCCGAGCCGATGTGCAGCTCCCCGCCGTCGTGGATGAGGATGTAGCGGGCCCGCAGGGTGATGGGCGGCCCGTGGGGGCGGTCGGCGAACACGAGCATCCCTGTGCGGCGAGGGGAGCGGAGCGGGGCTGGGTGCGCGCACAGCCGGGCCGGGAGGTGCCCCCCGCCCCCCGCGGTACGAGGGCTCCGGGGCGGCGGTGGTCCCGCTTACCTCCGTCGCGGATGACGAGGGAGTGGAAGGCGGCGGAGCTCTCGAGGCGCAGGGCCGCCCCCCGGCCCACCACGGCGGCGCGGCGGGTGTCGGAGCCGGGTCGCCACGGGACGAGGTGCGGGACGGCCTCCGGGCAGGGCCCTGCAAGAGACGGGCGGCGGCAGCGGCGGGGTCGGGAGGTGGAGGGGCGCGGAGGGGCGCGGTACCGACCTGATGCGCTGCCGCCGTTCGCTGCTCCAAGGCGCGTCCCGCGTCGGCACCAGGACCAGGACCGTCTCCGGGTCCGGCGCGAAGGGCAGGAGGAGCCACGGCTCCCCGAGGCTCCCCGCGCTCGGCACGTCCCGGGCAGTCCCGCAGCCTCTACCTGCATCCCGGGGCCGCGGGGCCGCCCCCGCCCGCAACACGTGCGCCGCGTCTGTGCACGGAGCCGGCGAGCGGCACATTTTGCTTTCGATGTGTTTCGGTTTTGTTGTTTGGGGTTTTTTTCCTTTTTTCCCCCCTCCACTTAACGTCGCAAGAACGAAAGCAGAACCCCCCTTCCCGCTCCACACAACCCCGGACACGGCGAGGCACCAGAACAGCAGCGCGGACAGAGGGAGCCGGCGCGGAGCAAACCCAGCGGCGGATCGACGAGCGGCACTGGCGCGTCCCAAACTTCGCTGCAGACGCTTACCTGGAGCGTCCCGGCAGCGCCGACCGCGGACTCTGCCCGACGCCTCTCGGAGCTGCCGGCCCGGGCTGCCGGGCACCCAGCGGGGCAGGCAGGGCAAGGGCAGGCAGGCGCAGGCAGCTCCCGCTCCGCAGCTCCGGCTGCCTCCCCTCCGCCTCCCTATTTATATCCATCTCCCAACCGCTGGCGGTGCCCGCACTGTTTACAGCGGCGGAGCCGCTGGCTCCTCCCAGCCGGGGACGATCCCTCCAGCCTGGACGTATATCTGCGGCCGGCGCCTTGATGCCCGGGACCGGGAGGAGCCCCGCTGCCAGCACGGAAAGGTCTTCCCCGGCTACGAGCCCCGGGGCTGCGGGCTCCTCGCCGAGCTCCCCAGGATGATGGGGAGTGGCCTCGGGGGGTCTGTGCAGACCACAGAGCACCCAGCTGGGCTCAGCAGCCCCGTGCAAAGCACGTGTCTGAGTGCCAGCTGCCTTCCCAAGGGCAGGGGGCTAAGGTGCTCCAGCCCCAGACCCCGAAGTGCTCACCAGAGCTTGGCACGCCTCGGCCCTTCTTGAGGGGCAGCTGACACCTCTGGCACCTTCCCGTGGGGGTGTTTTGCCCTGTGCTATCCTGTGTCTGGCAGATCTATGGACAACACTGTAACCCAGCCGCTGCAAAAGCTCCCCTGACAGTGGGTGAGCAGAGAGGTATCTGCCACTTCACCTCCCATCATCTTCCAAATCAACCTGTAGTCAGAGTCTGCACTGAGAGGAAAAGGCTTAGAAGATGCTCTGACAAGACACAGCCTCAAAGGAAAACATATGCTTTTATTCCCCTGGCCTGGGGCTGCCTTCCTGGCTTTGCAGGCTCCAGTCTCAAAGGACATGGCACTGTCTGTCACATCATCACACCTCTCACACCTATCACTGACCATCACACACTGGTTTGTTTTCCATGTACCAGAACATCACATTTTTTTATAGGCTCTGAAATACAGCACAACTGAGCTTCTGGGTGGCACATAAATACAGGTCCCTGCTTTACTGCAGCCACTGCCTTCTCTCCCCCAGAGTTGTAATCCCTCATCTCCACTCCACAACATCCAGAGAGGACAAGCTGGAAGTGGGCAGGCAACTATGCCAGCCACTGCTCCTGCCCAAGGCCAAAGCCAAAGAGGTACAAAGCCACAGGTGCTGTTGGTCTCTGAGACATTTGTGTGCCATCATCTGGTCAAACTGCTCCAATCTGTCACCTCTGAAATTTATTCTGGTGCAGGATTTCTTCTGACAGAGGGCACAAAGAGGCTATAGTCATGTTAATAAGGAGCAAGTGCTGTCAGACAAAATATAGGAACAGACTGGAAGCAGGAGGGTGGGTGAGGGGCACAGCCATGCCCCACGCTCCAGACAGCAGCTCTGAAGAGGGGCCAACATTCACTTATGCTAAACAAAACCCATCCACTCTCTTACACCTGGTCCTGGGACCCAGAGAATTGCTGAATCTGAAGATAAGCATCCAGCCCAGAGAAACAAATCCTGATAACACTCCCTTGTTTCAGTACTCCATAAATACAGGGAAACGTTAGAGCTGCCACCTTTGCTACCGGCTGTTCATCTGTCATTTAGTGCTGGCACTTCTATTCCTGTCTCAAATAGCTTTTGTCATTTTCCTTCCAAAAAAGCAGCATTAGTCAGCGTTGTGTCTCCTCCTTATCTGAATATGACACATATGAATGCAGGTCATGGGAAAGCAGAGCTGCTACCAGAAATAGCAAATTTTTTTGAGAAAGATTTATCTACTGGTGGAAATTTCAGGCAATACGAGACATACAGGAGTATTTTGTCTTAAAACACACTAAATTCTCTGAATTCAATGGTTCTAGAAGTTCAAAATTTGAGGTAGAAGAGGACCTGAACCTCTATTTCACACCTGCTAGGGCCCTAGAAACCTCATACGTTGCTATTTAAAATATTTACTTCAGGCAAAAGATTTCACAGGTTTGCAATCTAAATAAAAGGCAACAATGATTAATCTAACACAGTAATAGTGGAGGTAAATATAAGCCAGGCTTCGGTTAGTGCTAAGCTTTTTGCAGGCCTCATGGAACAATCAACAAACCCAGTCATTCCTGCTTACCTGGGACTTTTCCTGAACAAGAAACCAAAATTTCTGAGGTGTGAGCGCTGTTTACATAATTCAGAACCGTTTTTCCTCTGTAGCCTCAGAATCCACAGAAATAGACTGGGTTGATTCTTTTTCTGAAAGAACTACTCTCAGGTGAATGATTTCAGTGCCATTTCACCCCACATTAAGTTTTCACTGGCCTGAGGAAGAAAATTGCAGGCTAAATGAGACTGGACGTATTACCCTGTTTTCTAAAGATTCCTATCTCTTTTTAAGGTAAACACGGAAGCACCCATTACTATCTGTAGGTTGGTGCTCGAGAGGTAAACTCTTTTCCTTTCACTCTTTTCCAAATTTAATTTTCCACATTGATTTCTGTTTTGCAGCAGCACTGTGTTGAAGCTTATACCACAGCACTCCATTACAGGATGCATCCACAGCATGAGAACATTCCTGAACATCCTCACACCTGCAAGTGAGAAATCATGACTAATACTCACTGCCTCCAACACATGCCTGGTGTAACTCTTCCTCACAAAAATAACAACCCAACCCCTCCTCCGAGTGCTATAGTGAGTTATAAACTGTAGTTTACCTTTCTAACAAAGAAAAATGGATCATTTTCTGTGACATCTTCCTTGCCAGGAACAAGACAACCTCGACTGTCCTGTGTCTTGGCACGTTGCAATGACTGTGATGCTTTGCCTACAAACACAGCTGTAACGTTCAATAACAAATATCGATGGCTGAGAACCTTCATGTTAAAGCAAGGGCAGAGAACTAAGCTGCTCTGAATGAGTGGCCTGACGGAATCGACTCCCAGGGCACAGACACCCCCGCCCAGGGACTCAGCTCTCGCACAGGAAAGCGGGGAGGTTCCTTCTCTGAAAGCGGTTTTCCCGGGCACTCCAGGGAGGATGGTTCCTCCTCTGTAAGCGACTTTTTTCCCGGGCACACTCCCTCGCTGGGCAGTTTCCTGTTTCCTCCTTGCTGCTCCGAGAAAGGAAGGAGAAGCGGAGGCAGCATCCCCTGAGCAACACCGCGTTCCCACGGAGCAGAGAACTGGAGGCGCCGCGGGATGAACTCCGGCCGTGGGGAGAAGGTGGGGTGGGTGGGGGGGTGTCTGGTGCGCTCAGCGCCAGCTCAGCCACCAAACCTGCATGGGAGCCCCCCACGGACACGGACATGGACACGGACACGGACACGGGCCCCGCTCTCCCGCGGGGCGAACACGACCTGTCCCTGCAGAGCCGCGGCCGGGCGGGAGGCGGCGCCCCTGCACAGCCGCTGCCCGCGGGCCGGGAACACCCGCCCGCAGCCCGGCAGGATCCCGCCCTCCTATCGCCCCTCCCGCCCAGGGATGAGCACCCCGCATCCTGCCTTTTGCTCAGCCCGAGCGCCGAGTGCGCCTCCCGGCACAGACCAGACCACTGGGTTGCATCCAGTGATGCCCGGCCCCGCGATTCCGCTCAGACAGCACCAGAAAGAGATACCAAACCCACATCTCCTCCTTGTGTACCTACCACTTTGCTCCTCTTCGGGCCTTAACGGCGCTTTCCTTGGTTTAATCATTTGCTTCTTGAGCAGAGAAAAGGCCTTGGACTGCTGAGCTTCAAACACCACTCCCATGTTCCCGAGGAGCCGGAGCACCCTGTGCAGCAGGAACGGCTTCGCCTTGTGCTGGGCCACCTTGAGGAGGCTGATATGAATTTTGGGCAGGTTGACTTCTCGATCACAGTTATGAAACCGAAAGAGATTCCAGGCCAAGCTAGGTCTAAAGATATCCATTAAAATGTATCTGGAGAGTTTAAGGAGCATATCACAGGACAACTGCTTTTCTTGTGGCTTCTGGTTCAGGTTCTGACTAAGCAAACTTCTCCTTCCATGGTAACTCAGGAGAGAGCTGCTTCTGAAGGAGCTGGAGGGTTTGTAAGAGACCACGGTCCCAGAAAGGGTTTTCTTACTGTGCAACAGTCTTCTGTAATCCATATCCCACAAAGCACTATTGGGATTCAAGCCATGTTCTGAAATAATCATAAATACAGTAAAACCTATTAAACATAAAAAGCAAAGAATCCCAGGCAGTTTGTTTCCTCAAAATATGTGCATATCTATATATCTTTATATCTGCATTTATGGGTGTTCTGCTGCAGCCCTGGATACAGCACAGATCACTGCACTACTTTGACAAACACGGAATGTTTCAACAGGCCAAATAAATAGATTTGAGATACTTATGTTTTTAGGTACTATAACATAATAATGATCATCTGCAATTTTTAATTTAAACTACTGTTTTCTGTAATGCTCAGGAAAACTATCTTAGTTATTCATACATACACGCCAGAGTACACAGATTCCTAAAAAAATCCTCATCACCAAAAGAGTACGTACTACTCCATATAAATTTTGCTGAAAAACGTTAAGAAAAATAATGATTCTTAATAAAGACTGTAAAAGCCTTTTCCGTAGTTGCCTAAGAAAGGAAACTTTTACACTCCCACTGAGCCATTTGCATTTTGGGTCCAGCCCCAGGCTCCAGCACAGTCTCTAATTTTCTAACAGATATAGATATCTAACACATAAAAGCTTAGTTTTGCTTTCTAGGTGCCCTCTCTGGTCTCTGCCTGCTGATTAAAGCCATTATCTCAGTGTAACAAGGTTAAGCTGTAGCTGCTCGAAGGCCACAGTAGCTTCATCCTGCTATAAGAAGGTACTGATAAGGGAGAATTGTCACTCTCTGAAGCTCAAACTTTCTTCTAAGGTAGCACCCCTACCCACCTCTCCTTTCTCCAGGCTGAGCCCAAAGGTTCAATTTACACTCTGAGAATTAATCAATAAAACAATTACATGCAATATAGGTAGGTTGGGAGTTCATGATAAGTAGGGCTGCAAACACACAAGAAAGCTCTGATAATTAAAAGGGACAAGGAACCCAAAACTCAATGGCATGTTGCCAGAAGTGTTTGAAATGGTGAATGTTTTAGTGTAACAGCATCCTGCTAAAGGCTGGAGGTCATGTCCTGGGAGCCCTGGCATGTTCCTGCAGCCTTTCATTTCCAAGCAGAGAACAGGATTTTTAAGACTGTTCTTCTATTTCTGACAGGGGGATCCCAGCCCAGCATGTTTGACAAGCTTCAGGTTTGTTGATTTTTGTTTGATTTAAGATTAAAGTTATCAGCTTCAAGTAGTTGTGACTTAGGGTCCAGGGGATTGCTTGCATATTGTAATTGTATTAGTTAAGTATTCTACTATTATGTTGGAATTTCACATATCAAAATGCCCATTTATGGCTGTAATTCATCCCTGAATTTGATCCAAATGCTCTGGCTGGACAGACCGGATCATCCCTGAAATATAACATTGTATTATTTAGAAACTGTAAAATATGACTGGTAGGACTAGATGGCAGAGGGTAACTCGGGAACATGTCATAACAAAAGCAGCATTTTGCATCTTTATGGCATCTTTCATTCAGAGCAATCGACAGGCATTGTGAGAGCCCTTTTCATAAGACCCCTGACAGATCAATGAGCTCTTCCATTTAGTTTGGAGATGGGCTGATGTGGAAGGAGGTGAACTGCTTGTGTGAGATCCCTGGGAGGAATTCCCAAGGAGAGTGGAAGGAGGACCCAGCTCCAGGAGCACCCCAGTAATGTGGAGTCCACATTACTCCATCCTCCTGGGCAGACGTGTTGGAGGGCCAATGGTTCATGCAGAGGAGGCTGGCAGGCAGGCACCGCTGCCATCCCACTGGTGCTGGTCTGAGCCAAAGGGAAACAGTCTGGGGGCAGATCCAAAGCATTCCTAAGTGCACCTAATGGCAACGCTGCAGCCGAGCGACTTGGAATGTAAGCAACGTTAAATCTTTAAGCAGGTCTGCAAAGCTTCCAGAGCAAACTGCTTTGCAAAACGTTATTTAGAATAAACAAAACTTTGGATCGATGTCTTGTCTTCAGAGGCAGCCTTTAAACTAAAAAAGGCCTAAGAGACTAAAGGGGAAAATAAATGAAGGACCCACTGCTTGCAGTCACCTCCAAAGCCACAGTGAAACCGAGCCACCTGTCTGTCCTGAAGTCAAAGTGGGATCCAGAGGTGTGTTGTGTCCCTTCCGCTGGTTCTCCAGACAAAGAAACGGTCAGTTCCAGCAGCCCTGCACCTTCTCCTCTCCCGGAGCAGCCACAGCCCGGGCAGCCCGAGCTGGCAGCTGGGCCCCAGCCCCGAGGAGGGTTCTGCCCCCGGGGCCGCAGCACCGCCTCCCCCGGCAGCACCGCCCGTCCCCGGGTCGTCACTCACCGTGTCCGCTCGTCGCCTGCGCCCCGGGCCGGGCGCCCACCACCGTCACCATGATCACCATCACCAGGAGCAGCAGCAGCCGGGCGGCCCTGGGGCTCCTCGGGGGTGTCCCGCAGAGCCCCGTCCCAGCCCGGCGCCCCCCGCCCGCCCCCGTACCTGGCGGCATGGCCGCGGCCACCCCGGGCAGCCCCGCGGGGAGGGACGGAGCGCAGCCCGGCTGCCCCTCGGCGCGGAGCCAGGCGGACGGAGGCTGGATTTCCCCGGAGGGATTCCCCCGCCGGACTCAAGGGTCGGTTCTGTCCCGAGCCGGCGCTGGCACGGCCCAGGGGAGCGGGGATGCTCCGGCCTCCGCGAGCGAGGGAAGTGCAGCTCCGTCCCAGGCGGAGCGGGAGAGCGAACACAGCCGCGCTCAGCAGCGCCCAGGTACAGCCAGCCCAGAATTCTACTTTAGAAAGCGACGTGCTGCACCGCCGGGCCCTAAGGAAACCAAAGCACCTTTACCCGTACAGAAACCAGCAGGCAATTTATAACTGACATACTAATGGTGTATGGGTCTTCTTGGGGGTTCTTTTTTCTTGTAAGATAGCAGGCCTGTCTCCCTAACACTTTCTGCTGACTTAGCTTAGTTACTGTAGAAATCCAGCTTCAAAACCAGACATCGACAGAGGCAGTCAAAGGAGCAGCACTTAACTCTCCCACTGCAAGGACCAGCTCCTGCTTTTTACTGTTGTGGCAAAGTTATGAGACCCAAATTCAACATCTCACTTTGAAATTCACACCCATGTGATCTAAGAACTACCACTGGACTTGGAAAGCAATACAGGCTCCGCAGGTAGTTTCTGTGCCTGACCTCATTCTCAACAGCAGAGTGCCCACCATCAAAGAGGCCCCTTACCCTTACCCAGCGCTGGAGTACAAATGACTGCATTTGCCACACAAGAAATTTCAGAGCTGAAATAGCTGGAGAACTCCACAAAAACGGATATAGAGAAATAAGTTAAATGGGCTTAAACCAAATCATCAGTTTGCATTCACGAGAATAGACCTAAGGGAGAAAACACTTTCCAAATGAGAACTATCAAGGTTTACGGCTGAACGAATAACCAGAGGAAGCAGGTACATTGGGTCTCTATTTCTATGTTTAGCACCATTTAGAAAAAGCAAATACAATACAGAGTTTATAGAAGATGTGTACAATGCCAAGCATAAATACAGGTTTGGGTATTTAGAGCTAAAGGGCCAGTGCCCAGAGCAGAGCACAAGTTACAGGAATGACATGGAAGAACGAGGAACAAAAACACGGCAGAGGCAACACAGGTAACAGGCCTGTGAGTACAAGTTAAATTTATAACAGTTACATAAATTTTAAAAGGATACATATCAGACTCCTTGGAAAATGCCACCTTTGAAATTGTAACAAATATTCTTCTCTGGCTTTTTCAAAGTGCAAGCGCTAGACAACTACTGATAGTAAACAGATGTCCCAGACCTTACCTTCCTGCGAGCAAGCCATACCTCATCAGTGGCTGTACTACATGAACACAAATGGTCAGTCACACAGGAAAAATGGACAGAGCATCCCCATCAACAATGTTAGTGATCGCTCACACCCTTGGAAGACCCGTTGCATAATTTATCCAGGCACACAGAGCCATTTTTACAGTGACACCTTGATAGCTCTAAAATATGCATAACAAGTTCTTGTAAAGGCCCATATTATACATTTAAATGACAGAGTGTTAGCAGTTTGCTGGAACAGACTATTTTTTTTTTTTTAGCCCAAAATTTGTTTTTCATAACCTCACATCATCCCCTTTCCCATCATTTAAAAACTCTGTTCTAACCCTTTTTTCTTAAAAAAAAATGAGGACCTGAAATCCACTGTCATGGATTAACTGTAGCTTCATGACTTGGCCACATTTATTCAACTAATAGTTAAGGTTGACCAGCAGTGTTCTGAAATGCCTGAAAGTGATGCTTTGATACAAATTTACAATATAAAGCAGCTCACTATCAGGATTTATTCTGTGTATAGCATATGTCAGAAAATTATAAAAAAATCAGAATTAATTTAAGAACTATTGGATGAGAACCGGGCTACAAGGAATATTATTTAAGGGACCAAACTGGTAAACAAATCACTGAATTAAAATAGTGGTAAGAAGATCCATACCAGTGGATCAATGATAGGTCATTAACATTTTAATTAAGAGCAAAACATCTGTGTTACTTAAATGCAGATTAACTTCACAAAGCAAAACAGACAATGCAGAAACCAGATTAGCGAGGCACCTCTGAGAATTAGTTAAGCAGGAATTCAGGCAAATATAAGATAGTCCAAGTGGAAATTCATGTTCATCCAGAACACTGTGAACTCAGGCTGCATGTGCAGAGACCACAGGACACATGCAATAATGCTGAATTCAGATCTGGGACTCTCATTAACAGAGGAATACTGACAAAATGCAAAGCTACTGCAAAGACAAGTCACAAAATGTGACACTGCAGGTGTTGAAAAAGTAGTAATCCAAGAAATCAATTTATAGGGAAAAGGTTAAACGTACGAGTTTGTATAAGTAAAAGGGTAGCTATAAGGGGTCATAAGGACAAGAAACATTGCAGGCTGAAGTTTCAGAGCAACACAAAGTTCAACCTGGGTATGAAAAAAAACCAGTGCCCAATTAGGCAAAAATCCCCCAAGTCACTACATTGACAAGCTGACTCAAAGTTACCTTGACTACCTGTACCACAGACAGCAGCTTTGTTTCCCAGGGCTACAGTCTCAGGAAGCACACACTGAAAAAAAACCCCAATGTGGATTTATGAAGGTACAATAAATATAATATAAAATCAAACATGTATCTGAAAATTTATTTAAAATACAGGAGGGAAGTGGTGAGCTTGAGGTGATGAATAGGCAAAACTTGCCAGTTTTGGCTGGAAGAGTCACCAAGACAACAGCTAGGGGCCCTGCTGCCTGGGACATTTAAAACTCCCCAACTAGACAACACAGATGCACAAATCCAGAGCCTAAGGACCCAGATGACGTGGAGCTGGATGCATGTCCTCATTTCCCTCCACTCTAAGTGAAATTACTAGTTTTTCTCCTTTTGCAGAAATAGGGCCAAGGCAATAATCAAAGCCAATACACACTTGCAGTGCTGAAAATTAACTGCAGGCCTATATTAAGGATTCATAAACAACTGTGTTCAAACATTTCTTCCAGGCAACAAATCATGATTTTTCATTACTTAAAACCAGCTGAACACCATTTAAACATAATCTCTTTCACAATTCATTTACATACCCAGGTTGCTCTATCAAGAAATCTGTATTTATACTTCCCTTGTGTATGAAAATTATGTACCAAATAAGATTCAAAACTTGAGCAAGCTCTAATCCATGCATCCTTTATTCCATTACAATCACTGTGTTGCTTTGCAGCAACAGGACACGAACTGCAATCAATCGCGATCAATTTATACAACAATCTGAGGCTTACAGTACATTTAAGGCCTTTAAATTTGGAAAAATTAGACCTATGCTAGCAGTGTAACAATTTTTAAGTGTTTTGCATTTCTGATGCATAATCTGTGCGATTCCAGTGTCAAAGAATCAAATTACTTCTAAACTAAAAAGATCAGCTCAATGAAAATTTAGTTACATAATTCATCAAAACATAAATGTGTAAATTTTTTTTTTTTTGTCCTGGAAACTTTATAAAACTTTAATAGCAAAATAATATAGGGATAAAAACATATTTTAACAAAATGTATTCAATCATATACAAACCAGAATTTTGCAGTTTATTGTAACTAGACTTAAATTAAAACTACCAATTAAGAATCTATGCACAATGTAAATTCAAATATGTACAGTACTTTTAAAAAGTCTACAGGAATGCTTTACAGAAGGAAATGTCTGTTATGGCTATTATTCAGACAATCTGAATATTAAAATGAGTTTTCTAATAGTAAATTTACACACTTATTTTTAAACAAAAGCAATTTTGTCCCTAGATCCTTTAAGAATATTCCAGTTATGCTTATACAAGTAATGGAGAGGTCGTTACAGAGTTTAGCCCCATATAGTAGTTTGTTTATTTTCAGGTAAAAGTATATTTAAATAATTTACTTGGGAAGATCAGCAAGTTAACAAAAGAACACTAGAAGGGAGGAGGGGGAACTTCATCACAATAACTTTCCAGTTACAATACCACAGCTAGAAACTTCACAGAGAAAGTACTCCCTTAGATTGAACCCATGATTGTTCAGAACAAGCTGTAGCTCATAACAGTTGTGTTCTCCACACTGAGAACACAGGGGGAAAAAGTCTTTGTAGGACAGAATTATAAATGATCTGAAGTGAGACAGAGAAAACTGATCTTCGATTAATACAGCACTAGGTAAAAAGTGTCCCCATAAGCAGCTAGGATTCCCACTTCCTTCAGGGCAACGAAGCTAAAAATTGTTGGAATTACAGTAGTTGACCATATTTGTGTGCATTAGTAGAATCATTTCCAGATATAAAAGACAAATTTCATCAGATGTTTGATTAGAACACCCTCAAGGCAGGGCATTTCTTCATAGTATAAAGCTATTACAGCTATCCAGTTAAAGCATGTGCAAAAACAGGTAATTTCTTCCGTTCACAGTAACTGAGGTAAAATCAGGTAGGCTTCTTCAGGAGTTGGGGAGTTCGTGAGATATGAACTGTTTTAGTCTCTCTAAGTACTGTGCATAAAGCTCTATGTCATTATGCCCAGCCCCTTCCACCCAGAGGGGCTCTACCGCTCGCGGACACCGCTCGTACATGGCCAGGCCGTGCGAGAAATCGATCACCTCGTCTTCGGTACCGTGGATGACCAGCACAGGAGAGGTCACTTTAGAGATCTTGTCAATGCTGGGGGAAGGAAAAGAAAACACAGCTCAGTTCGGGGCTTTAACTTTCATACCATTAAACGATTGATACATCCAGTTACCACTGCACGTTTTCAAATGGCTGCAAATCGTTGGAGTTGTGCAAAAGCGATATGGGACAAGGCTCGTTCCCAAAATACACGTGTAAACAGGAGCCTGCACTGCCATCACCACCATCCCACCAGTGCTAACAACATGAAGTTGGAATGGGCAGCATGCAAATAAGGTTTGGCACCAAAAAGCCCCCACCAAAACAGAGGGTTTATCTATTACAAAAAACACTGGGAGGCAAGTGAGATTCCATGGGACATGCTGCAAATGTGGACTCTTCATATTACACATTATCACTGTCCAATTTAACAGCTTAGGAACGAATTAACTACATTCCAGTCATAAGATTTCATTTAAAAAAAACCCCAAACAACAAAGCCTTGCTTCATGAGGCTTGAACCTCTCTTTGACCCCCCAAATTAGGCAGATTCAGCTAAAGTGGGCGGAAAAATGAATATTGTTAATATTTGATTTGACAGAAGGACAAGTCTTTATCCTCCCTAGTAAAAGGTGTTTGGATTTTCCTGCTGCTGAAGAACATGGAGGCATGCAATTCTGGCAGGACTGTTGATTTTACAACATGATCAAGACTGCTTAAAATTATTTAAAAAATACAGATGCCAGCATATGCTGACTTAAAAACAGGTTCAGAGAAGCTTTATGAAACTATAAAGTTACCTAAAAACTAAGATGTAAACTGAAGCACTAAGCTTCACACATACAAACCTCAGCATTCAGTATTCTAGAGAACTGCCACTGGTATTCCAGTAAACATCTGAGTGTAAACACATTTCTGTCTGTCTCAATACTTCTCAAAAAAAAAAAAAAAAGCAGGATTCAAGTCATTTAAGGTGCTATTTAAAATGTAGCCTATTTCACTTTTCCTGTCTGGAACTTGAGTTGTGTGCAACTATGCTGCATACAGGAAATAATTCCAACATAAGAGAGGCCTCAGAATAATGTAGATTTTAGTTTTCCCCATAATTTTTATCCCCAAATTAATATCATAGCTCAATGTAAATTGCAAATATTTTATATTCGACATGCTATACAAATTGAAGTTTTAAGCCCATGGAAAAGGTCTATCCCAAAGTTCCACAATGTGACAGATGTATCAGCCTCATACAGCTACAGAGATATTTATGCATAATTTTTATGGCTAGATACTAAGTCCTCATTTATTGTAGGAAACCCCTTTCACTTCAGTATTCAGATAATGAAACTATTTTTTTTTCCACATATATTCACAGACCATTAAGCCAGATAATATTTGTATTTTGCAGAAAACTGGAAGGCGTCCCATTGCCAACTCAGCGACTCATAAAGCAGTATTTAAACTGCACATTAGCCTTACTTAGTATTCTCAGCCACACGACTCTGCAGCTAGAAAAATCTACAGAGACCAAACTCTCACAGAGTCCCAACATAAAATGCACATAATAGCAATTCACTGTAGGTGCACACAGAACTATTTTGCTTCCCACCGTGAAGACAGACAGTTGAGCTGCACACATTCATAAAGTGCACTGCTGTTTATTTTCACTGCTCCCAGTACCAGGGAACTCAGACTGACGGCAATGAAAAGCTCAGTAGGGCAAGAACAAAATACTCAAGTGCTACAGTACATCTGTTGTCACTGTTCTCCCTTCCACTTTTTCTTTTTAAAACTGTTATTTGATTTGGCTGGTAACAGCTAATCACTGTTACTTCTGCAATCAGAGCTGGTTTTAAGGCTTTGTTTTTTCCTGCTCCCGCAGAAGCATTTGTAAATATTGGATTTCAGGTTTGAGGATGATGAATGAGTTGGAGTATAAGTGCTTCAAATTCTGTCTGCACCTCCAACAATTTAATTACTTAATTAATAACCTGTTTGGAAGAATTCTAAACATGGGGACTGGACATGGATACTGTGAGAACCACTATGACTTGGTCACCATTCCCTCCAGTTCTTCTGGTTAGAGATTTGTACCTACGGCCTCCTCCACCTTCTAATTTTGATCTGTTGTAACCAAAATAAAACAAACATAAGAAATGCTATAAATATCCCTTACTACACTTATTGCAATCATGACCTGAAGCAAAGCCAAGTATTGCACAAGACTTCAGTGTCTGTTTTGTCTTCTCCCTTCCATGGACCACCAAGGTTTTTATCTGTGCCTCCCCTCCTCACCCTCAGGTCTATATGCCCTGCTACAGAGAGACTGGATTCCCCTCTCATATTCTCCCATAACTTAAACTGAGTTCTTAAAGATTCCTGGAATATCTGCTGTTCTCAGGACCTCTACTATTCCCAAATATTTGGATACTCTAATTTAGGTCTGCTGCAATTGCTTTGCCAATGAAGCACCATGCTGTAAAAGCAACTGTTTTATCCTAAAACCAGTTGTATATAGTTTTCTGTATGTAAAATATTTGAGAGCTTCTTAAAACAATCTCAAAATCTTCCAAAACAGGGACAGCGACTTACTTTGCTTTGGTCACAAACATCAGGATCTTACACGATCCCCAGCAGGGAGCAACAAATACAAGTCTTGGTATCTATTTGCATACTAGTCCCTTTTAAACACCTAAAGAGTGTGCTGAGCATAGAACAATCATCTTTGCAGCATTTATACGTACCTTGGAAAAGCATCAAAGCAATAGGTTTTCCTAGTGTCAGGAAAAGCTACCCGTAATCCAGACATCAAGGGAGAATGAAGGATTACTGCTGCACACTCGTACCGAGATGCCAGGTCTACTGTAGGGACAGTACCAATACTCTGACCATACAGGATGATGTTCTCAGGACTAACACCATACCTGTAGAGAAAAGAAAGATCCCTTTGAAAAAAAAAAAAAAAAAAAGCCAAAACACAAGACATTTCACATCACAGAAGCAAAAACCAAACCAAAGAAACTAAAAGAGCATCCCCCCCCTTTCCTCTGTAGCTCTTTAAAATCTGTTTCTAGGAGACAAGAACTTGTACATCTAAATTTTAAAGCAGTCCATTAAAGTAAATAATCAAAATATTACAAAGGTTAAAGAGAACTGTCCTCAAAGAAGGAATGTCAATTTGTTCTTTAATCTTCACCTTCTTTATCAACAGCTCTTGTTTTTCACTCCACAGCACAGCAAATGAGACCTTCCCCCTATCCAGAGTCACTCTCAGAAATTTCAGTTGGATATCCAAGGTGGTAAAGACCTTTCCCACCATTAAACACGATAGTTACTCCTCTGCCCACCTTTCCTTCC
This sequence comes from Corapipo altera, assembly GCF_003945725.1. Classification (NCBI taxonomy): domain Eukaryota; kingdom Metazoa; phylum Chordata; class Aves; order Passeriformes; family Pipridae; genus Corapipo; species Corapipo altera. The sequence goes on along the minus strand of NW_020884889.1, from coordinate 7,510,707 downwards.
ATGCAGTTGGAACAAAAACTCAAAACTGCCTTGTTAGTGTAGCTGAAGACAGCAAAGACAGGTCTGTTAATTTTTCCAATTTCTGATCAGTATAAGTTATTCCTAATTTTTCTTTTCCAGTTTAAAATGTGTCAAGTTTATTTTGTAACTATAAAGATACATCATTTCATAAAATTCAGGGTTCACAGGGAGTCCTGGATGGCTCCCTGATATTCCTGTTTAGTGTGTAATACTGTCCTAGCCTGTGTGCTGTTTCATACTGCAAAAAAACTTGAGGATGAGACTAACTCAGTTTTCACTTGAAGTATGCCAAAGGAATTTGGAAGGGGCACAGGAGGAGGTGACAGTGGATAGGAAGAAGTGAAGAGCATTTGGCCACCACAACTTGTTAGAAAAGCTGCTAATCAAAGCTGTTACTCAATTATAAAATATTTACCCAGAAGATTTTTATCTGTAACTCCACTTCCTACTGCAAGCTGTACAAAGAATAATCAAGTGCAGAAGAGAATGCACTTCTAGTTGAAAATAATTTGTGCAGAACGTGTCTTTTTGCCTGTCTACACTGTCGACAGTCCTGCTGTCACTGACAATGAAAATCAAACCCTACACTTTAGGCCATACCCCCTATGTCTCTGGAAGGTTTCAATTTCCTTGCAAAGCTCCTTGCAAGGTATATGGTCAGGCCTGGAGAGTACTCAGCTTTCAAGCATGAAATGGTTGATTTGGTACGTGCAGAAGAGAAAAATTACAAGGGAAGAATAACCAATTAATAATTAAAATTACAATTACAATAGAAGAATAATCCAGTACTAATCATGCAATTACAGGCTGTCAAGATTGCCTCGTTTTATGATGAAGTATAACTAGACTGGATTGTAGCCTCTGTGAAACTGAATTTTTCTTAGTATTTCTATACTGCTGAGCATAAGGGTGCTTTTGGCATCTACCATAATATGAATAAGCAACTGTATAAAAATATCTCCCTGGAGTAAAATTTTATCCTCTTGGTAACCAAGCAGCAGCTCACACTGGTGGTCTATCACCACAGCCACAGCCTGATGTTCTTAAAGAGATCTTGTGAAGCTCTTCTTGAAGATTTTTTTCCCCCTCCCTTAGTGTCAGATATAGTCCAGCACACAGAGGAGCAGAGTTGACTCAGTTATCAGATCTTGGAGCAAAGTCTTGTCCTCACAGGCTTCATTCCATGTGCTGGGTGGGGAGGGCTGCAGGCATTCACCTCCGAAGGCAGCACAGGCATCCAATCTGCTGATGGACCAGCTGTTGCATCGTATTAAAGACAGGCAGAAATGCATCAACATCAGGGAATACAAGAAAACAGGACTGAAACAAGATCTTCTATGTGGCACTTCAGTGGAGATGGAATGATATATTAATGCTGGTAGGTTTTGCAATACCATCCTGAACTCCAGTGTCGTGACAAGCATGAAGTTCCCTTTCTAAAAGGTTTACAGTACAAGCAGAATATGGAAGCAGATGTTTGAATGGGAATCACAGGGTAACAGGACAGCATAGGGTGGCAAGAGAATTCAACAAATACAATTGCCTAAGTATAGCAATTTTCTTCAACATTCATCTGCTTTGGGCTCACTCCTTTTGATGTTATTTTGCTTGAAAAATCTCAATTTCTTAGTATGCTAGTTAAAGTCAGATACAGTCTACAGAGTCATTAAAAAACCCAGAGATCTCTAAACTTAAAGCAGCCCTTCATCATTAAATAAATGTTACAACTATTCAGTATCCAACTCCATAGAAAGTCAACATGACAACTTTGACAAATGAAATAATCATAAAAGGGATTAGGATGCTGAGTTAGTGCACTCTTAGCCTACCATTACATCAAATGCCTTTTCTATTTTTGTATTCCTTCTGACTGACAACTAAAAGAATCTCTTGGACTGTTTTATTTAGGGACAGGCCAACTTTCCAAGACAGACAAGTTACTGTAATAGATTTATCTTTTAAGCCCTTCACCATTAGGCCATCAATCAACAAGTGAGACACTAAGCTTACTGCAAACATCAGCAGAAACAGCTACAAGTAAAATTTATTTATTGTGAGGCCAAAGGACACAGGACAACTCATAAGTGAGGGCCATGAATAACTGACCTGTGCAAGGTCCTCAGAGCTGAGAGCCAGGGCTTGGCTCCATGATCCTCCCAAAGGCTGCCCAGCCGGTGACTCAGCAAGCACCGCTCAGCTGGGGTACAAACCGACCTGGGGATTTTATCCTTAAAACACAACATGCTTAAAGCAAAGGCTGGGTCCCTCCCTCACTCTCTGCAAACTTCCTTGTGGTATTAGATCCTTGCACAACAGGAACAGTGATACAGAAAAAGAAAGAGAAGAGAGGAAGAGCAGACATGGGTGAGAAGGCAGCAATGAAAGGATAACAGCGACAGAGAAAAATGGAAAGAATATGATAGAAAAAGGCAAAAGACACTCTGGAAAAAGAGGAATCTGGTTACAATCTGCCCGCCTATTAAGGAAGAAAGTCTTTCCACCAGCTAAACAGCAGCTCCTAAAAATAACTTCCTTGAAACACACAAGCTTTGGTCTCTGTGGAAACAGAGCTCCATCCGACGGAGCGGGACAGCCAAGTTAAATTTCTGGATATGCTCGGGCACTTCTCCTGTGGAGCCCATCGGAGAGTTCTAAACAAGCAGGGCAACACTGCAACATGGAAACCAGCCTTCAGCACAGCCAAAGAGGAAAATAACTCAGTTACTGTGGGCATACGCAAAACACCAATTTGAAAACAGGGAAAAAAAAAAAGAATTAGAAAAGATAGGTATGCTTTTTTCCCAGAGGGAACTCCATTACTGAGAACTGCAGCTACTGCTACATAAATGATGCAAGCACTTCTGCTCCCCCTTACCCACAAACACTTATCAGGTGGCAAAGCTCAAAGCTCTCCAGCCTATTCCACTCTCAGTAACCTGTGAGTACATTGTGTGGCTTACAGATTACATTTATGTGTGTAGAAAAAAAAACCAAACCAGCAACCTTCACAAGCAGTACAGCTGTCTGTACCTACAACTTCAGGCCCGGTCTAGGAAAGGCCCCAACACACTCTACAGTTAACAGCCACAGTAGTTATTTTCCAGCCCCCCATGTTACTGCCTCAATTTATACAAATTAGGTTTACCAGCAGTTCTGGTCTCCCCATGCCAGCATGAACTACGTGCACCAAAGCTGGTTATTAAGAATCCACACCCCAGACTCTTTACTTACTCCTGCACAGAGTAATAAGAGACCTCAGTCACGCCAGCAGGTCAGTGGGACAGAGGAGACTGGGAATATTGCTGACAGCGAGTAAAGCAAAGGAGGATGGGACACAATTACTTATAGTTCATCTGCTTGGCCATCAGCTGTGGTTTGGGCCATGTCCCTCCTCAGTTTCCTCACACAACATGGATAATGGCATCAACTGCCACTGCACAGTACTTAATGTTTTCTGGCTGACAGCACTATGTACAAACTATGTATTATCATAAAGCATCTTTAATTATAAGCATAAGATACCAAATCCCTCCTCCCCCCCAGGGCTTCAGCTTCAAGCGATACAGATGGAAAGTTTACCACTGCTATTTTTACTTTCTCCTTACTCAGTTGGGAGTGCCAGTGGAATGCTGCTGTGGGACTACAGACATGTCACACAGCTGAAGCCCTGCAATGCTCATGGCCAAAGCTACAGCATCTGTGCCAATCCTCAAAGGTGCCAAATACATATACAGTAATGAGGCCAGTTCTTTTTTCAGGCTTACTGAATCCGGGAAGTTAACCACACCTTATATTTTCAGTTTGAATTCTTATGATTCTTGCTGTCCCATTATCCCTTACCTGAACTGGAAAGCACATAGAGCAGCATGGATATAGCAACAGCAACAAATTAGTTTTCAAGATCAGCCACAGAAACTATCCAGGCAGAGCATTTTGATGGCACAAAACCCATTCCATAATGCTGTTGAGACCTGCTGTTTAACTGCTACTAAACTAAGGCATCGAGTGACAGCCAAGCTCTTCCTTACAACCCAGTACATAAATATACAAGGCCAGGAAAATGAGGTAACCAGCTCCTGCATTCCTGCAAGGGGACTGAGTTTGAAACCGGGCACTCCCCTCTCCAGCAGAACACCAATGAAATCATTCATTTCAAAGACAAAGAAAATACAGCACACACCAAGAATGACACCAAACATGTCACATTTGGAGGAAATAGTGACTTCTAGAGTACCTTTGCTAGAACACACGTCCTCAGTTCTTCATAACCTATTCAAGTCTGCTTCTGTCTGTTTATACAAAACCATTTGTTACAACATACTGTTTATCCCCTTTTCAAAATGCATTATCTCCAAATTTAATAATCCAGAGGAATTCAGATTGCTTTTCAAGAAACACAGATAGGTTCTTCTCCATCATCATGATACACTTCCGTAAAATATCCATGTACATTTTCAGAAATAAGTGGCAATTTAATCCTCTATGAATCTAAAAATCTAATTTTGGGGATAGAAAGAAAAACAAAAATCCTCAATTAAGTAAAAGTCAAGCATGCAGATTGTGTACCTTGAGCATGACTTTATGTTGTGAGCCTTTTATGTTAAAATAAATCAACACTAGCAGTTCAGCCAATAAAGATTATTTCAAGAAATTTACTGCATCAGAACAAAACACTGACTTTCGCATTGTGCTTCAGCAAGTACCACCCCAGCATGTCAGCCAGAATACCACAGAAATTACAGCAGATTTGCAGCCTAAATGCCAACATTAAATTGAGAGGAAGGCATTAGATTAAGGATTTTTGGAGTTAACCATAACAACAACTGTCAAATGAGAAAAATCAAATTTCGAGATTCACAGGAAACCCTGGCACACAGCTAGAGTCTCTGTGCCAGTTTCTCCAGTTTCCCTGAATTCACACAAACATAGGTCTAAAATTCCTCACTGTTTTACTGACACTGACTCTTTAAATTATGAGATGCCTTCCTCTTCTTCTACCTCCTTCCTGTCCAAGTCTACAAGTACTATGAGATCCCACTTTAGGTACACCACACCTTATCTTTGATTTCACATTTTCATGTGTAAGAGCCCAAATGGTTTGTACAGTATTCTGTCTTATGAAGCTGCAAAAAAAAGAGACAGATTTTCTTGGCATATATCCCAGCACACTGTCATAGGAGCAGACAAGCAATTCCACAAATGTGTTCACACTCAAAATAATTTAAATGGCTGCCAGAGAAATTTAATCAAGGAATCTGCCACACCAGAGAGCCATTTGGTTATGCTATGGAGAAACCCCAGTGCCAACCAGTATAGGCTAACTAATGCTGGAGTTACAGAATGAACCTATGACTCTTCAAAATGCCCTCTTAAAGGCTATTTTCTAAATTATCAGCAAATATCACACTATTACAGGCTTGCTGGATTTTGTGACTGGAGCACTAATCCAGTGATGTACCATCTCTTCATATAAATAAAAGGATCAAGTGGAAGCAACTTTTAGGCACTTCTTAGGATGATCCTTTGCAGTACAGCAACTCAATTATACCAAAGCATGAATCACTTCAACTGGTTCTTGATTACTGTCTTGTGACTATCAATGATGTTATCAAATATTGAGAACTGTGCTCAAAGTTCAACCAAGTCCTAACAAGGCTATTGAATATCACTGGTGAGCTCAAGCAACCATGACAGAAGCAGGTGATCTACACACTGCTGAGCAGTGGAGCCACTGCAAGTTTGCCCTGAACAACCAGGTAAATGATATTTCATGGGATTCTCTAGTACAAACTGTAATGAGATTACATTTTAAATTAACTGATTTATGCTAATCTGCACTGAGTAGCTTTGGGGTGACAGCTGGATGTCTTTTTTTTTTTAATATAAAATCCAAATAATACTGGTCCATCTAAAAAAATTGCTCCTTTTTCAAATACAGCCTTAAATTACCTTGTGTTCATCCACCTCAAACAGAGGCTCCTGAGGATGTCACGTGTCAAAGTGGGAAACACCTTCCGTAACTCAGAACTGCTCAGGACTCAGAGGAAAACCAAGTGCTCTTGAACAGTCAATCCACTTCCCTTCTTTTTTGGCCCCCTGTTTTACCACTGAGGAAGTTCCTTTTCCCCCTTCAGCACCCATTTTGTTGGAGGACTTCACACCACACCACAGCAGCACTTCCAAGTGCTTATCTTGCACCACACATTTTTGAGCCAACTTACCACCACTGTACCACCAGCCCAGAGCAGCAACCTGCAGGTACAGATCCAGTCTGGTCTCTCTTCTGTCATTCATAAACCAGGCTCTAGCACCACAACTAGTTACAGTTAATGATCTCACAGCAGAGATTTTTTTTTTTTTAACAACTGCAATCAAACTGCATCTATCCATTCTAAATTTTCAAGCATTTTTCAGAAACAGGAGTCAAAAGTGAAGTGAAACGTAAGAGCATTAGAAAAAATAACAGATAACACACATCATGAGCCAGGAAAGAAAACCTCTGCAAACTTGTGTTCTGGAAGAAATCTCTTCCAAGCTACCTGAACAGTAACAAACTGTTGTGATACAAAAGGCAGAATGGGCAGAAAATTGGCAATCTGTGCTTGCAGATCTCTTTGGTATGTTTTTAAGGAGCTAAAAAGTAAAATCCATTTGTTTTCTCTTGTGCTGAGAAACCAACTGTATTTATAACACAACTTTTCACCACCACAATAACCCAGGATACTCATTTTGGTGTTTGGTTTATGATAGATTGCTCATTTGTCTACCACATGAAGTATCAGTTTTATGTACAAACAACAAACAGATTTGGAACAGTTGCTTCTGCCTGACTGAGGGTTTGTTGGGGTTTTTTTTGTTTGGTTGTTTGGGTTTTTTTCCCTAGATAGCAGGGAATGAGGAAACACTTTTCATTAGACGTACATTGAAATTTAAGCAGGAACTTGTGCCATGGGCATGATGATGTAATAGAAAAGAGTGACTTTTCCTCTACAATAATTAATTCTTTCATATCAAGTCAAAGTTAGCAAGAAGGCCAATCACAAGCAAAAAAGACTCTTGTAAAACATCCAGTAAAATGATGTGGCTGAGCCATCGGTTGGAACACCTACTTTTACTATTCTGCTACTTTATGACAAAAGGCAAATAACACTCCAATACTCAGTGCATATCCATGCAATGAGAGGGAGTGAGCACCTTCCTGAACTCCCAACATTTAGAGAGGGTTATTTATTTTATTTCTCTAATCATAGCAGCAAATACAAACCAAACCCACTGTAAGTTGAAATACAAGAACCTAGTAGCAGTGGAAATTGGAGCTATGTATATATACATATATATATATACATATATATATATATATATATTCAAGCATAATTCCTATTGCCCCCAACTTTCTTTGCTTTTGCAACCTTAAAAATCAGCTGGGGTTCTGCAGCCAGCACTGGCATGAGACAATAGCTTTGAACATGCATGGAAGCTCTCCACTCTTCATAGTTTCCTGCTTCTTCCAAAGTGCTTTCTTTGAGCAATCCTGATTCACACCATTTAGTCCCAAGACACAACGGGTAGATGGCATAATAAAATGTATCTTTCACTCCAGTTATTTTAAAAATAGAGCACTGGAGTTAACTTTAACAAAGAATTTTGCATTCAATTAAGATGCTCTGTAGCAAATAAACCTGGAATACAGAGGACAGGAAACCTTTACTGGCCACTAAGAACTATCTTTCATGACCAAAGCATCAATAATTCACAAAAACTCAGTCAGCTATATTCTATTATATACTCTTTACTGTAACTGGTGTACAAAACCTATATAGTCAGTCTCTGAGGTACATTCAAATAAGCTGAGACAGCAGAGAAAATTCAGTTACTTTCACAGAGCAGCTCAGTCTATAGTATCTTCTGAAGTGAGGAATTCATTATCTTCACCTCCAGCTTCTATCTCATCTCAATCCTCCAGGGGTACTTTTACCTCAACTGCACACAGTACCTATGCTCTATAACACAGAAGAGCTAAGACAGATGAGTGTGCTCCTCCCGAACACTTAACGTGACATTAAAACTGCAACCATCCTTTTACTGCTGCAAAAAGCCTGCACTTTCACTTTGGGCATCCTACACTCAAAAGCCAAAAAATGAGTAAACCACTCCCTAGAACTGTACTTCTAATAAGGGTTGTTATGAAGAACAAGAAAGATCTGATGATATACATCTACCTAAACACATTATGTTTTAATATAGAGACTTCAGTTAAAACAAGTATATGTCAACTAACACAGAAACTGATTCCCTAGGAGACATTAAGAAAACCTGAGTGCAAATATTAACGCTGGTTATGCATTCCCACAGTTTTGTGCTTTCATAGCTGTTTCTTAGATTTCAGCTACTTCCAAACTGGAGAGCCTTGCCTTATATCCGAGGCTGAAAATTCACGGTGAGCCAAAGCATTTTGGCTCACCTCCCAAGCCCATCACATAACCCTCCTCGCCAGCCCTGGCTCAGCACTGGGAAACCGAGGGTTTACAAGCCTGGAGGAAGCAGTCGTGCTGCTCTCCAACACCTCTCAAAGCATTTTTGTTTAGAAGCACTGTATTATTCTTTCAGTATTCCCATCTGTTTGTTGAAGCACCTCTGACACCTCCGTCTGGAGCATTGCTCTTGCCTTGACTCCTCACATCAAACACCAACTTTCTGCTGTATTCCCCTTACCCCTACACACCTACAGCACCACATTGGAGGTGAAGGCCACCCTGCTGTGGCACTAATTGCCATGAGCTGCACCTATGCCAGGCTTAAGCCTCTGACTCATGAGCTGGGATTACTTATCCAAGGAGCGCAGCAGCTTTTGACCGGAGCTGCTGCCTCCACCCACCTCTGACACTTCTACCCTTCCAGCAGGTACAGCTCAGCTGCCACAAAGCAGGGAATAACTGCTGAAGTGCACAAACCACAACAGTGTAGATGAAAAGAAATGGCGCCAGTTAAGTTTTCTTTCAATATATCAGGCAGTAATTTCTGAAAATACTTATCACTGTGTAAGCACACAATGAAACAGGACTAACCCTAAACTGTAATCAAACTGCAAAGCTCACCTAAAATGTCACACCTGCAGGTTTGCACAGCTGCAGGTTTGCACAGCTGGTTAGCCACACACACTGTAACTAATAAAAAAGGTATTCCTGACCTAAGGATCTTAAACCAGAAGTATATATGTAAATTCTGCTGAAGGCATTTAGTTGTCTGGATTCTCTAGAAGAATTAAATGGTTTGTTAAACTGAGATTAATCCTTTTGAGACAAATAATTGGAAGGCTAGATGAAAAAAATTCAAAGCACACCACTCAAAAAGTTTGATATCTATTGATCTTGGCCTTTCAACTACTCAGGGTAACTAGTCCCACCACTGTTTTAACTTAACTAACTACTTAACATTTTCTTTTATGTGGGAGGTTTCTTTTTGGTGGTTTGTCTGATTTTGTTGTTGGTTTGTTTGTTTTTTTTTTTCCATTCTCGCCTTGCTTTTGCATCCTCTTTCATCTGTTTATTGTCATTTTATTAATGCTTCAGTCTCTAAGTAACTACAGGTTTTACAAAGAACTTCACGTTTTCAAAGATTAACAACATTAAATGACTTTTTGCTAGGATTCTTTGATACAGCTTACAAGCCATTAAATGTGAAATATGCAGCACTGGTGCAGCATTTTCCTTACATCACTTACAGACAATTGCAACTCTATCTAAAACACAAGCTGGTAAAATATTCAAGTGTTATCACCACAGTGCTAAGAAGGGAGAACAAAGAAAAAGTTGAACCATCTAAACAAACAGCAGGTGCTTGTATCCAAAATCCTATTACAGCTGACATTTTCACACTGCTCTTCAAAGATCCCTGTGAGTTTGAATGCAGTGTCTCCCACAGAGCACCAGAACCAGAGCCCCAGAGGATTACACGGAAGCTGGAATGGATAAGGCCTTGCAAGTATGTGAGCAGACAAGCTGGATGCAGCATTTCTTCCCATCCAGAAGCATTAGTACAGCTCTGGCAGTAATTTGAGAGTCTCTGACAGAAAAGGGATGAGAGGGCAGGCAGGCAGGATGGAGGACAGGAATGATAGAGAGGTCCTGATACAAAAATGGTCGATGCCAATGAACTGGTCTAATGTTCCTAAAAGGCACCAACAGCAGATGAATCCATCTGTCCCCAGAATGAGTATTTTAGCAGCCAGCATTGTATGAAGATGACTCAGCTGGCACTTGGATTTCTTTCTCCTTTTATACTTACATTAATATGCTCAAATGCTGTAGAAGAACAAAGTTATTAAGTAAGAATGAGCTTCTCTCAAAGAAATGCAATATCTTATAAACACCGAAGGGCTCCATGCACAAGCCAAGCAAAGAAGTACAATGGCCTGTGTTATCCAGGAGACCATATATCCCACTTGGATAGTACTATTCAATTCTCTGGAAACACTTCACGTTTCTTTGAGTTACTCTAACCATTTCTACAGACTTGAAGAAAGGCAGTACTTTCTTTTGATTTAGAAATCAAAACAGAGGCCCTTCCTCTGCACTGACACGTCTTATGAATCACAAACAGGAAGAAATCCTACTTGGATAAGTGACACTGTAACCTCTATTTTTCTCCCATCCCCAGGTAAGTGGAAAAAACACACAACAATTTACTTGTAACAAACTGAGCCTTGTAACACTGAGTCTGTATACATTTAAGCATCTGCTTTCAAAAAGTGGCAAAAGCAGTCTCACAGAGAAACACAACCCTCCCGATAAGACTCCTCTGTCTCTCCCAATTATCCATTTTCAGACAGATTCATTAAATATTCTAACAAATATCAAGAGCCATAACTGCCAAATGGAAGACAGTCACTTCATGAAAGCAATCTGTTACTAGAAAAGATTCATCCAGCATCCTTCCAGAGACAAGAAAACCTCAGTGTTCTGTCTTTCTCTGTGCCATTTTTATATCAGCACTTGACTTTTAAATCAGACTCATCAATTCCTTTCATCCTGAAGTTCTTCCATTCCTGCCACTCAAAAATGGGCTGACTTGACTCTACCAGGACTAAAGACCTGTTGGTCCACGAAATCTATACTTTATCAAGCAAATATTAAAGCCTGCACTGTTTCACCCTTCATTTCCTCTTGCACATTTTTCTTTAATGAACTTTTAGCACAATCAATGTTCAACCCCCAGTAACAGTTAATATAAACCTAAGATGATTAAAAATATATAGCAATCATCAGGATTAACAGCACCAGATGTTCTAGAACAGCAGACCACAGATAACTAGTTCAGAGCTTAAAAATCAAATTTCCTAGCCACAGCCTTTATCATCACAGACCTAGGGGCTAAATCCCTCCTCCCTTCTCCCAGTAAATAGTACTTAGAATTGTGAAGAATAAAATTTATCACAGAGCCAAAGTTTCTTCTGTGTACTTCTGTTTGGTTGAAGTGCACATAAAACCTGCCTTGTGCTAAGAACCTGAAAAGACAGCACAAAAAAGTAATTTACTACAGAAACATATATCTGCATTTAATTACATGCAAAAAAATTAGCATCACTAAACTTTACTTGTCTTAAAGCATCAAATGTTATTCTAAAAAAAGGGAACAGTATTCTGTACATTCAGGAAGGTACTAACTTTTTCATAACTTTCTAAAATCACATCAGAAAATTCAATCTTGAAACCAGGTCATATATACTTATTCAGCTTATCCAGCTGCCTTATCTGGGATCATCCGAGTGTCTACAGAGTAAAAGACATTTTGCTCAGATTGTGCAAATCGAGAGGTTTTAACAATGGTTAAACAGCACATTTGCATACTGTGTTTTCTGCCAACACACCTAGTTAACAGAGCCAATTGCTTTTGTAGTTTTTTTGGTGAAAGATTTCTTGCAAGTCAACTTTTTCCCCTCAAAAAAGGATGTTTAACAATTAACAGCTACTCCACAAGAAGCAGAAGTACCTAGCAGTGGATCAAGGACAACTGTTAATGCAATCACTTAAGGTCATTATTTCAGCTGATGCTAAAGGTAGAAACTGACCTGTGGATGCATCTTAGAAATTTAAAAAAATAAAAATGAAAAGCAGCTTCCTGATGTTAATCACTACCCTGTTTGCCTCTATTTATGATGCAGTCCTTGTAAAGCACACAGGCTGCCTATTTGATTGCAGTATCACCACAGAACAACTGGTTATGCAGGAAAAAATGTTAACAATTCCAGCCCATGCCTCACCGGCACTTAACTGCCTCCCAATAAACCAGCACAGCATAAGGAAGTCTTGTACTGTCTGAGTTTCTATTTTTGAAATAACAGATAACAGCACAGTGCTTGGAAAAGAAGTATATTAATGTCTACATTACTATCCAAATTGGCATTTGGCCAGGTAGGTCTTCTGCAGTTCACCATTTCACAACATGGGCACTTTTTAGTTATAAACTACTGCTGTTTTCTCCCCCAACACATATTTTTCCTATTTATCTCTGCACATAGTTACATTTTACAAATTAATATAGTGTTTCCCTTTCTCCTAATATCATAAAGCTTTCAAGACAGAGGCAAAATAGAAATTTTTAAAGAACATTTTAAAAAGTATTTAAAGAGGAAATCTGGTCAGTTCTAGAGTGAAGAGCAGGAAAGAACATAGTTCACATTAGGCTATGGCCCAGAAGTACTGGCCGTAGTGGAAGGAAGAAAAACAGATGCCTGTTAAATCCTCCTCTCCCCCTCAAAATTCCAGTAATTAAATGAGCTAAGTTTAACTAACATTTGTACCTTTATTTCAAATTAACACACAAATCAACATAATTAAAAAAAAAAAAATAGAAAATTGCTGTGAAAGCCTAACCAAAGAAAAGAATAATTTTTAGTGCAGTTTCTACTGCTACTACATCCAGGTAAGAAACATCCTTAGGTTTTATGTTCCTTATTATGAATATTAAAGTGGATTTTTGGATGGAAAGAGTAATTTCCTGAAATAACTGGAAGGTGCCAGATCTTATTTTTATCAATACTGTCTGTTCAATGCTCTACACAAAATGATCTACAAGTCTTAGATGAGCTTTGACAAAAGGACATCCAATTTGGAAGGGTGGGATACTTGGCACCAACTTCCTTAGTCTCAGGGTAGAAAAGAACTCAATAAATCAAGGAGCCTTTAAAACCCTCTCTACAAAACTGCACCAATATGGAGGAATTATGACAACCTTATCTTTCAAGATTGTCATATCATTCCAGATCTATCAATAATTCAGATCCAAATTATATTCAAGTAGATTCTGTCATCTTCATTCTTGGTTAATGCAGATACAAATCAGAACCACTTCTTTTTCTAAAAGACAACTTTGTGCCTGTGTTCCTTTACAGACAGTTGTTTCTGCATTATCAGATTGATTTTTAGTACAAATTTCAAAGACAGGATAAAGGACTAATTGTACTGGGTTTGTGCACAGTGGGCTTTAGAAGTGAACGTCACATTACATGAATAATTAGCACAAGTTCAGGGGAGAGGGCAGAGGGTTTATCAGAGAACGCTGGCAGAGATACAGCAAAACCCAAAACCTTTCAGGGATATTGGTCAGGCTTAAGGTTGAAACCCCACTTAATACCTTAAACTACCAAACTGACTCCTGAGAGGGTGCTTTTCTTGCATCAGAAAGTGCTGCCTGCAATGCATGCTAACTCCTGGTGTACTTATTAACCAGTCTGAGGCAAAGGTTACATGTGCATAAACCAGAATGCACAAAAATAGTTGAAACACTACCCCACCTCTTCCTACCACTCTGGTACTTGTACAGTTTGTTAAGCTTGATAAGATGCTCATACTCAAACTGAAACACTAACATTTTCCATAATATTGACACACCATGCTTTACCAGGAAAAGACAAGCTTTTTGCAGTAGGGAGCAATAAAAAAATACTATTTAGAAAATGTGTAATATGCAAGCTGAGGTACATTGCAGTTTTTGGGGAAGGAGGAGATTGACTGACTCTTGATCAGCTACCTAAAGGTAAAAACTGTCCAGGCAACACCTCCAAAATTAATATTACACAAAATTAACTACTTCATTAAAAAAAAAAAGGCTCTAAAAAGACACTTAAACATACTCTGGTTTCTGTGAGAAATTAATATAAAGAACAAACAGCATGTTGGAGAAGACCTTTGTAAATTTGCCCTGGAGAACATGCTTCAAAAACAAGACCATTTCCTTGAAAGATGCCACTTTCCCCAGGCTGTCATACAGTCAACATCTCACTTAAATAAATTCATCAGATGTTGGGGAAGACATACAGAGCTGGGACAAGGATTAAGTTCTGCACAAACAAACTGGTCCAATGTTTAAGGCAGCAAGTTCACTTCTCAAGATTTGCCTTAAAGTATAGATGGTTCCATACAACATTTTGGATGCAAAATGCTCAGCAGAAGTCCACTCATTATTACTGTTGGCTTATCTTTTATTTTGCATGTTATTGAGGCTTGCAATTTATTGTATAGTGCAATAGTTGAGACAACGTGTCTTGTTTAATTTATTATAAAGAGCAATTAAGATTCATGGAATAATAATAATCTGAACCTTATCTCAGTTTATCTGCACACTGGAAAAAAACCATACAGCTGGTTTCACTTCTTTGCTGATACAGAACACCATTTTTCTAGTTCTATGAGGAGAGTCAAAGTAAAGCTAACTAGAAGTTCACAGAGAGGAGGAAAGTTCAGAAAGATCCCATAATCTGAGCAAAACCCATTCTAAAACAGCCTTATAAAGGAGAAACATTTCAAGCCATGCTATTTAAAGGGTGCTTTCCTGAGAAATGTGTTGGAAGTTGGTCTCAGAACTTTCAGACTGTTTGGATCCCATTATCCATTACTCCAGTTGTTCATTTGCTGCACACAAAAAGAAATGGCCATGTCATGACAAAAAGTTAAATTTCACTGGTCAAACGTACTGAGACCTTAAGAAATGTGGCAGTATCCTGAAAAATAGTAATAATGATAATAAAGAAAGAATATCTTTGAGCTACTAGCTGGCACTGCATGCCTTGAGAAGGGTTGTTTGCCAGACACTGAGCTATGCAGCTCATTTCAGCTGCATGCCCTGGCTGATAAATAAAGCTCCCATGAGTCAAAGTTCTCAAAGTAATATTTCTATATGTAAGCAGAA
Organism: Corapipo altera; assembly: GCF_003945725.1. NCBI lineage: Eukaryota > Metazoa > Chordata > Aves > Passeriformes > Pipridae > Corapipo > Corapipo altera. The sequence continues at coordinate 7,495,500 of NW_020884889.1, read as the reverse complement.
TTTTTTAATCAGGCACGGCAACGCAAATCTTCCTAAAAGCATAGCCCCAACTGTCTAATCCAACAATCAATTCCAAATCAACAGTTAAAAATGACATTTTCACCTAGAAAGAGTTTCAAGATACTGTACCAATAAATAATATTACTGTCAGGAAAGCATACACTAAGTTTTTCTAACAAATTTGCAATACAAAATAAAAACCAGAGGCAATACTTTGAGATTACCTCTAATTTAAATTTTTCCCTCTAGACTTTGAGGCAAGTGTACTAACTTAAAACATCATCTTCCACATCAACATCACTTTTCATTTGTGAACCCACATGGAATTCCCCTTTTTGAAAGTTGAGAGGTTCCAGATTTATTTAATGATTGTAGGGATTTTCCCAAAGACATGCATGTGCTCATCAGGAGACATGAAACCAAGGGTGGGAAGGTGGGTGGGCATTGAGCCAGATCCTGCTGTTTAGCCCAATTTTGTGCCTTTGTATTATCTGGTCTCATAGTCAGAAAATCCAACCACAATGTTTCATGCCAACAGGAGAAGCTTTGTTCTGTAAAGTTAACAGAGTGGTTAAAAAAATATAAAGATATGTATACAGATAATGCCAATATAGTGCTGTCATTGTACAACTGGCCTACGCCTGCACTTTTCTGTGATTGCTTGTGGGCAGCAGAGCTTAGTGTGCAAGCAACAATAACCCATTTTTTTTCAAATTAGTCTTTGGAATAAAGAATGCAAAGATGTTCCTCAGTCCTTAAGCTGACACCATGCACCATTCATCCATCCCATTCTACATTCTTAGCTTTCAATTAAAAGCATCTTTATTCCTCTGTGTTCATACAGCGTTTCCTGGGTTTACAATCACACACTTCCCACTGGTCCCAAAACCTGACACACTGAAAAAAACAATGCTAACAAAACACTCAGAGTCAGGGATGAAATTCAGCTTCATCATCAGATGTCAGGCTGAGCGTGCAAGACCAATATAAGTCATTCACCTAAAAACTGGAAGGCAGGGCAGTCAAGATGAAGCAGCAGCAGCAAATGGGTCACTGCTGATTCAATTCACCAGTATTTGTCTCCAGCAACCTCAATTATCCACCACAAACTGACTCCTAGAGATACAAGAAGTTTGCCTGTGGCTTGGTTTGGACTTTAGCCCATACAAACCCAATTTTGTAGAGTTACACAAAAAAAGAACTCTTAATTAACTTCAGACATTGAAGATCCACTAGCATTCAAAACTTGTAAAAAGATGCGCTTCTCCCAGATTCCAGAAAACACAAGGAACCCCTCATCTTGCCCACAGGTAAGTGCCTGCAATTTATCTCAAGTTCAGTGGCAACTGAAGCTGTCTCCTAATCAACAGGAAAGCATTTCTGACCTTTTCAGGGGCTAGTTGACAAAAGCAAGCCTGTATGTGCACAAGCATGTTAGGTACAACACATTTGTACCTTATTTTATGACTCATTTCAACTGCTTCCAATGCAGCCTTGTAATTGATTTATATTTGTGAGGGAGGGCAGAAAAGAGTGTTATTCATTCTATTTATTATTAGCTTTAAGAAAAAAAAGGCTATGTTATTTGCTCATTTCCTTTACTAGTGCTGCATAATTTTGAGACTGTTGCCTTATAGTCAACAGAGAATGCAACTGGAGAACTAATTTCTCAATGTTTTGCTTAAAAGCAGTTTTGAGACACGGTTTTAAAGTTACTATCATCACATTGACCTCTCCACCAGGAACATCATATTAAAAGGAAATAGGAAATTCAGACCTATGTTCCACTTAGGCTCCAAACAGCTAACTGCTTGGCACTATCCCTTCTTCTAGTCTATCTCCACACGAGGAGACATCACAGGACCAAAAAAATCCCCAGAAAACTGAAGAGAACCCATTTTCTTCATTCAATATGGAAACAGAAATATCTATTTGTTGAATAAGTGCCAGTTTTCCCCACAAAGGCAGTTGCTGGCAGATAACCCACTTGCATAGCTTGAAATGGTCTCCATCTATCTATACCCACAGGTACCTACAATCCTGGACACCATTGCTACTTTTTTTCTTTTTGTTCTTTTTACTTATGCTCACAGATAATGAACTAGTGTAAGTTTAGCCCAGCACTTAGAAACGCTCCAAGGTAGCAGAGTAACGTAGGGTAAAGGTTGAATTTTGGAGGGATTTTTTGGTTTTGAGGTTGTGATGGACTGGAGACTGATCCTGGCTTCAGAGCAAAGCCACTGAGGAGCTCACACTCTGTCAAGACCAGCCTGAACAAATCTAACAGCTACCAGCAACATGCACAGGTCAAACAGCCACAGCATAGCAACCATCAGCTCAGTCTCAAAAGGTGACACTTCACCCAGTGAGAAAGGCAAGCCTTCTCATGCACCTCATGCAGTTTAGTGCTAAAAAGCAGACAGAAACCTTCAGTTACTTCAGCATGCGGGACTTAACATGTTCCTCTAGAAATCCTTATGTTCAATGCTATGACTGTGCTGAGAACCAGGTCCTACAACCCTTGTACATCAGGGTAAACCAACATCTCCAGTTCAGGCAGTTGAATTTCAGGACTATCTACACTCAGGATAAGATGTACTGTTAGCCAAAGGCTCCTTGGCAGCTCATTTTTCTTCCCAAATAACACCAGTTGCAAAATGTTCTTGTTAGCGAAAAATTTCCTTTTTTTTTTTTCTTTTTAAACAAGCTTTGATCTTGCAGTCCTGACAGAAATAGGGAAATATTTAACAAAACTCCTTTTACTTCAGTGAAGAGGTAACAAAGCTCAGTAAACATTTTGAATAACTTTGAACATCAGAGCACCTGTTTTAAACAGTTGTTGGTATTTGTCCCTGGGACGCTCATCATCTGAATTAATCTCTGCTCATTGCATAGACAAGAGGAAAGAATTCCGTGTGCTTCTATTTTTGAATAAAGTTATGTGCAGTTTTTCTTTAAATTTTGACCACAACAGGAAGAATTTTTAGAGAACAGTTTTTAGAAGTTTTAGAGAACAGTATCTTTGAACAATCCTTTGGAGACACTGTAACAACATTACCGAAAAACTGGTGGTGGGAAATATCCTACTAAAGTCAGTGACAGAAAATGTACCAGATGATGGTCCATGAACAAAGGAAACCCTATTACTCCAGGACTATTTATCGTTACTCTGCCAAGCACTGCCTTTGGTCATGTCAGAAATTTAGCTGGTAACCTTTTATCAAAACCTTTAAGTATTCAATCTAAAGAACTCAGATTAGATCATGCACAGAAATATAGTGATAGTGAAAGAAGATTCTGTGGCAAAGAAAATTAAACTAGAAATTAACTATTTTGATTCATCAAGGTAAAAAAACAAAAAACCACTGAAGCCATTATTCACCTGGAAAGCTGTAACCACTTCATCACATCAGCATGGAGACAAACTAAACTGACACAACCTCAGAAGATTAGTTATTACTCTAGTCTAATCCAATTAAGTGTATTTCCTGATTTTACTCAAATGAATACAGCAAGACTACTCCACCAACTCCTGCAAAGGAAACAGCAATAATCTGCTGATAATCTGCAACACAAGTAATAAAATCTCTCTATAACAAAAGGTTTGGTGTGGATTTTTTTATAACATCAAATTTGGGAAAATAGTTTAAAAAAAAAAACTATTTAAGCTTTCTAAACTATCTGCTATCCAATGATCAAAAGCCCTTGGAATTTCCTAACCATTTCAGAATTCATGCCATATTTACCAAGAAGGATAAGGAAAAATGGAAGTGAACCAATGTTCTCCTATGGACTGAAAGACAAATTCAGATGTGCACATTTTGAGAAGGAAGGGTTCAAACATTACAATAACATCCATCACTTATCAAAAGCTTAAAAAAAGTACTAGTTTGTATGGTGCACCATGAAAAACACATTAAGCTGCATTTTGTTAAATGAAACAAAAACTCCGCTTCTAAGCTATTCATTATTTACATTTTCTTCCCCTCCTTTCGGGATACAAAAGATGGACTAACAGGTTCTCCTCTTTGACACTTTACTCCAGAAGCACAGGGAGTGGGGCAGCCAGTGCCTTCTTTCATTTGACTGGGATTTTAAAAGATTTCACCAATCTTCTCCAAATTTTTAGGGAACATACAAATTGATTTGAATATAAATAGTATGCAGTCGACAAAGCAGTGCTGGATTTGTGCTTAAGCACTGTGCCCAAACCCTACGTGTGTATCCTGTTTTTAAGGACTGTACATTGTCTTAATGTAAAAGTGTTAGAAAGTTCAACCTTCCTATGTGGTATTCAGGAAAGGGGGGAGGACGAGGACAATCAAGGCATTCTGTGCAGATGTTATACTAACACAACCAGATATCAGGATAAGAGTCACATCTGAATAAAAAGCAGGAACTTAAAACCACATGGAACATGAGAGAAGACAGAGTCCAATAAACCTTTTCCTCATTCTGGTTCTGGTTTTGAAGCAAACAGAACAGAAATAAACCAACCTGCCTAAAATAAAACACTTCAAAAAAAATGTCATCCGTAGCAATAAGACAGAAAACTCTTTTTGAGTAACACTGAGATACCAGATGGAAATTTTTTAATCAAGTGGAAAAAAAATACATATAAAAGCCCAAATTAATTACTGATTAATATCTGATATCAGAACAAGAATAACCAATTGTACAGTTACGACCTCTGAAGAAAAAAAATCTATAAAACCTCATTTAAAGGGAATAAAACTGTATGTCAACATCTCTACTGGGCTGGCAGTTCACATTCAGAATGAATAATTAGTAAAATTATCATTTGAGAGTATACTTTATTCATAAGGAGAGATACTAAATTCCGTTAAATTAAGGCAAATAAGTTTCCTTTACTAAGACTGAAAAAATGAAGAACAGTCGAGACTGATTTTGCAAAGACAGGCTGACAATTGAAACTGAACAAAAAAACTTGATGATTTTATTTTTTCCTCCACTGTTTACAAGATAGTTTTAAAGTCATTCATTATGTAAGGTTTAATTCCTAAATGTGTACATGACAGAAAGATCCTCATTTCAGTACCTTGAAGAAATACAGTCAAAATGTGCAGCCATGTTGGCAAACCATGTCAGCTCACCATCATTTCTAAAATTTGACAGCAATCTGCCTTCTCCAAGTGTAGGGTTAATTGCCATCTTACTCGAGGCAACTTTCAAAATACACTGATAAATTAATAGTTGCTAAGTATCAGTGGTACTTCAGAGGCACAATTTAAAAGGGAAAAAAAAAAAAAGAGAGTCTCAGACTTCCAACATTTTAATGATTCCTTTCTGCTGCCAGGTGGAACGTCTGGTGGATTCAGAAGAGCAACAGCTTCCCACGGAACTTAGCACAGATGACTAAATGCTTTTGATGGCACAGTGAACCTCTATTTTAAGACTTCACTTTTAACTTCACATCACAGTTCACTACCATATGACTAGAGGCCAAACATTAGGAATTTGCATTAAGAATGAAAGCACACACAAACTCCTGGAGCTACCAATGAACTGCTGCAGCAGGAATGGTATAACATAACATTTTACCTCAACAGGCAGACTTGTATTTTTACTGCAGAACATTTCACTTAATTGTGAGCCACTTGGATTTATTAAAAGGACTAAGAAATGATCAGTCCTATAAAGTTCACACTACTCCTTCGAGAATTCATCAGCAGAAAGACTAAGGTTTCAGCTCATACCTGTTATGAAGACAGTCATCTGCTAAGAGAAACAATTAACTTCCTATTTAAACTTACAGTTTACAGTAACCAATTTCTTTACTGGGCACCTAAAATACTGTAAACATAGAATTGTTAAGGTTGGAAAAGACCACTAAGATCATTGAGTCCAACCATTAACCCAGCACCATCATGTTCAGCACTAAACCATCTCCTCAAGTGCCACATCCACACACCTTTTGAACACTTCCAGGGGTGGTGATGCCACCATTTCCCCGGGCAGCCAATTGCAATGGCTTTTTGGCTCCTAAATGTCTAACCAGTGATAACACAACTACTCTAACAGTACTCTCAAGGTAGCACTAAAATGTGGGATTAACAAACATCACAAAGTAAAAGTTGGCAAATTTCAACCCCTCAATTTCAGGAGGAAAGCAGAGCCTAGACCTTGTATAAGCCACAGAAATGACACATATAAAACTATAAACTTGTCCAGTCACACTTTCACAGAGGCCAGATCCTCTCCTAACAAGCTGTGCATGTGTTGGCATCACCTAGTGGGTGAAGCTTCTTGATGGACTCCAGGGAAGGAACTCCTTGTTTCTGGATCTACGTAGAACTTAAACGCATACTAAATGCCTATCAGCACAGAAGAAACACTTCCAGGCAGATGTGAAAGCACTTTTTCAGAGGTGTAGAAGGTTTAAATAAAAAAATATCATCAACTAAACATCAAGTGAAACAGAGAGAAAGCACAGCAACTGAAGGACAAACATTAACCAGGTTTGACTTAGACACAGCACTTTTCCTCCCTTAAACCATATTTATTATTTATTATTATTATCCATATGTGTAGCAGTCACATTTAATAACTTCTTCTGCATACAGCATATCAAAATTACTTCTTTACATAAAACCATATTATTTATAGTCAAGGAAAAAAAATAAATTTGAAAGTCCTGGAAAATGAGCCCAGAATCTGGTTTGCTCACCAAACAGACAGAACACATGCTACAAAAGGGTAACTTCCCCCTACACCTTTCTCCCCCCTGCTCTTAGCCTGACTTGGGTAGAGCAATGTCAAAAGGTGCTTGGACTCCACGACTAACCAATCCCTGGATTCTTGCAAAGCCAATTATCTAAATTAGTAACAACTCCTGTCACTATTTCTGAAGCTGGCACGTATCCCTAAGATAGACATTAAATACGCATTTCACGCAAGCCAAGTTCGTCCACGCAACGCCAGAGCCAAGCACTGAAAAAGTTCATCGTTCTTTTCTCCTGGCCTACTGCAACAATTTAAGCTTTTTAAAGCTCTCTCTCTCAGGACATGTTCTGCGAGGTCATACTTTAAGAACCACTTATGCAACAGCAAAAGGAGCTCATGGTTTCTGTGGACAGAAGAAGCAGGAGGCCCAGAGAGGGCAATCAGTTGTAGCTCAGAGCCAGAGGCAGCAGCTCTACTCAGGATTTTCTAGAAGCCAAGGGCTCACTGTTTCCACTGGCCAGGCTGTCTTGCCAGGGCCTTCTCGCTGCTGCTCTATCCCTCTGGATGCCACATACTTTGGCATCTCCTGGCAGAATCCCCAGCTTCTCTTTCAACTGTCAACACTTTTTCCTTCCACCCAGCTACGCTACCCATTGGATAACAGCTGTTTGGTTGCCAAAAGAGAAAGACATCTGTGTCACACCTGAAACACCAAACACATTGCAGAACACCAGCAGTTTCTTGGTAAGCATTAGCCCAGGCTACTGCCAAATTCAATCAGAGCTTTGGCTCACCTGGGTTACCTCTAACCTTGGACAGTGGCGAGCAATTCTTGAACAAAAGGGTTTGGGCAGTCTGCAAGCTCAAACTGCAACCAGTGCAATATGTCCTACTCAAGATGGAGATCTTCCATGGTGAAGCAATGGCTAACACATAATAGAGATGAATAATTCCCTAAATCTAGAAAACATCCAAGGATGAAGGTCTGTCCATCATTTTAGCAAATGAAGCCATCCAGCAAATTGCATTGTAGCTGTGGTGAGGATGGAACATGTGGTGTGAGGCCATCGAAGTAACTCAAACCACCTACAAACCCTTCCCCTCCTCTCAGCAGGTTAACTCTGCAGACACCAGACTTATCAGGATTAAAGGGAGATACAGAAATACCTTGTCCCCAACATCCATTTACCTTGTCCTGAGGGCCTGCCAGGCTGCATCAATGTCTGCATACAGGTTTTTCTCAGAGGGCTTGCCGGTGCTCACCCCGTAGCCGGAGTAGTCATAGGAGAAGACGTTGCAGTTGATGCGGGAGCCAAGGCCGATGTAGAAGCTGCACATCTGGCCCAGGTCCACAGCATTGCCGTGCGAGAAGAGCAGCGTGTACCGGCCGGTGGGGGCACAGCGCACGAACATGCAGCCCAGCCTGTTATCCCGGGCCGTGCGGGAGAAGAACACTTCCACGGCATCCAGTTCCCGCTGGGAATACTGCCAGTCTGCCCGCTCGCTCAGGTGCAGACTGCAGGTGCCCGAGCCCGTGGGGGTGCCCGCCCCGGCCGCCGCCCCGGCCTCCTGCTGCTGCTCGGGCTGCAGCACGGTGTAGGTGGGCTCCGGGGGCAGGAAGGCCAGCTTGGCAGCGATGCGGCTGGGGCACGGCGGGCAGCAGAACAGCCAGCACAGCTCGCCCAGAGAGAAACCGTTCATTCTGGGGCCTTGTTCTGGCATCAGAGACGCCGCGGAGGAGAGCTAAACCTATCCTGGAAAAGAAGTCACACGCACACGGAACCGGCCCCAGAGCCCTCCTCCAAACACAACCTGCCGCCTTCCCTGCGAGGACACCGGCTGCCCTCCCAGAACGCAAACAATGGCAACCTTGGAGGAACCACAGTTCGGCAGCAGCAGTGCAGCTCTTCAAAGCCTCAAAACTGCTTATACAAACCAAAAAAACCCCAAACAACCCACGACCAACCTCACGAAACACAGATGGACTACAACCAGCCCTTAAAGCCCCCCGCAACTAACGCTACAGCAAGCGCAACTCTCTAGACCCCCCTCACGGAACATGAGCCACACGTACACATTTACAAAATGAATGCCCCGACCCCACGGCTCAGCGCGGCGCTCCAGCACCGGGGCCGACCCCCCGCAGGGAACATGCAGGAACCCGGGAAGCACCTTCCGCACCCCCCGCACACCGCGCGGCTCCGCCCGCTCCGCCCCGGCCCCCGGGACGCCCCGCACGGCAGCGAGGGGCCCCCGCAGCGCCACCGCCCCCGGCCCGGCCCCGGCAGGGAGGAGGAGGAGAAGGAGGCTGAGGAAGATGCGGAGGGTCGGAGGGAAGGGGAAGGCGAGGCGGAGGCTCAGCCGCGCGCGGCCGCGGGCAGGGCCATGCCGGCTGCGGCGCGCAGGCAGGAGCGGGCAGCGGCCATGTCCCGGCTCCCCCTCCGCGCCGCCGCAGCGCTTCCGGGTTACGGGCGCGGAGCGGCGCCGCCGCAGGTGCCGGGGCGGGCGCGGGGCAGCGCCCGGCCGTGCCCGCAGTGCCGCCCCCTGGGCGGGGCGCCGGGAGGTGCGGGAGGTGCGGGCGGTGGGTCCCGCAGCGCCGGCCGGGACGCGGGAGGAGCCGCCGGGCCCTTTAAGGGACCCCCCCTCCTTCTCCGCCTGTCGCCCACCCTTGCGCGTGCGCGGCGGGGCCGGGGGCGAGGGGCGGGAGGTGCCGGGGCCATTTCGAGCCGCCCGAGGGGGCTCTGAGGGGACGCGCCGGGGCCGCCCCTGAGCTCCCGCACCCTGAGGAGTCCCGGCCGCCGGCCCGGGTCACCCTGAGCGGTCACACCTGAGGCAGTGTCAGCCCTCAGAGCGGGCCAGGGTGTGCCCCGTGTGAGGGGCAACCCCAGGGCCTTGAGCAGCGCTCCTAGAGAATTGTCCGTGCTGTGCAGAAATGCCAGTGGAGCTGCCCCTCTGCAGTGCCCAGGGCTCTGCTCCCTGGGTCCCAGGCTCAAAAGCTGTAAAGGTTGTGTTAGATTTAGGTGGAACTGGCCAGTGGTTTCAAGAGGTACCACGGAAAACTAAAAGTGGCGCAATGGCAGAAGCCCCATTTCTTTAGAAAATCAGGGTAATAACCCATATCCCAAATAATTAATTGAATAAATTAGCTAATCACTTTGGACATATGGCAGACCCCATGGATCAGTGGTCATGGTATTGTGTCTGCATTCACCAATGCTAAGGGCAGAACGCAAAAGATTGTGGGTAAATGACACATTTATGTGTCACATTCTGTTGGTAACATAGCTTATAACAGTAGCCTTAAATCAAGCACTCTCTGCTTGATGAAAAAAAAAAAAACAACACTTAAAATAGCCCAAGTGAAAATATGAGGAAGATTACACCTGTGCAACTCCTCTTACTGTGAAATTCATGTACATCCAAGCAGTGCCCTGACTTGAAGCACGGCATTCATAGTGCTCTCCTAATATGTGTCCATTACCTGACTTGCTACCTACGAGGATCAAAGTTTCAAAAAATCAAGAATTGAAGTAATTTCATTAGTGACAAACCTGAGATGAACTTCTCTTGCAGTGCTAATATATTTGCCAACTCTAGGAAAAGTCCGTTCAAAACCTACAAAAGGGTTGGTCATGTGTGATATTCCTTTGCCTTTGGAACATCAAAAATGAGACCAGCCTCCATCCACATCAATCTTTAGTTTTGCTAACAATGGGAATTTTAGAAATGCTAAATTCAGCCAGCAGTAATTGTGTCTACACTGACTGTTAAGGGAGAAAATGAAAGGGAGAAATGTGTATCTCCAATCAGCTTGAATGTGTGGCCTCTGGCATGGACAGACTGTTCTCTGGAGGACAGAGAATACCCAGTTAATTACATGTGTTCCAGGCATGTCCTGCTGGGAGGGTGAGAGGGTGAGAGATCAGGCAGGGTAATGAAACATGTCCCACCTACTGGTGCTGGGTGCCTTCAGGTGGCAGAGACAGCCAACACACCCCACGTACAGGCTGTTCGAACACCTTATGAAATGAGGAAAGGGACTCCTACTCCACAGAATGCGAGAGAAAAATCTGGATAAAGAAAATACAGAATAGATAAATGAGGAACCCTGTGAAATTCCTTGGGTATCACAAATGCCCTCGAGCTCCACCTAAGCTGTTACAAGAGGCACCATAAATAATCTGTGGGAAGACTGATAGAACCCTGAGAAAACCCTTCATATACCCTGAGAAGTGATTTGGCTGATGAGATCTCAGAAGAGCCTGTCTACTGCTGCCGCTATGCGTCCCTTTCACTGCACACACACTGAAACCAAGATAAGAGCTGGAATTTGGGCATGTAGCACCAACTGAAACTAACATTTCTCAGAACTCTTTCAAAGGCTGTATGACTCGCCCAGAGCTAGACAGCAGAAGCTGTTATATCATAACTAGATTGCTACTCCAAAGAATAGACAATTAAAAGGACAATGTTTCCCATGCTCCACCCTGATCCTTCCTTAGCTCATGTTTGTAGTAGTGAGATTAAAGTGTCCTCTTTGAATCAAAGGGGAAGTGTTACGAATTTGCTCCTTGAGTGAACAAGGCTGTGCAAACCTCATTAGTTCTCATTAGTTATTAAAGTTATTTCTTCATTGTTCACATCATGCACTCTCTAGGGTTTACATTAATCTCAGTCCATCACTCGTACAGTAAAATAATTGCTGCACAGTAGGTGCCTCCTCAAGAAAGATAACATTTGTCAAAGCCTTGGAGAGCAAAATGAAGAAAGGAGCAAGAGGAAGTGGCTGGAATGGATATCATGCTGGATGAGAAGGATGGAGAAGTAAGAAAAAGGAGTTCCCAAATTGCTGCCATCATGGCAAGATGAAAACAGTGTCCATGAGTTTGATGCTCAGAAAAGTTGTAGCTCAAGAAAGTAATGCAATCAGGACTCAAAATTAGCTTTTAGAGTGTATCTTGTATCCTGAGTTTTCAAAAGAAGCCTGTAATGCACAATTGCTTAAGAGAGTGAAAATTAAGAGAATTTTTATCTATCTGTGTGCTGTTCAGTGGCAGCTACATCGCTAACCTTCCAGGACCCACGGTTGTACTGCAGCTTGCAGGGCTGGAGGGGTGGCTGTGGAAAGTTGGACACAGACCAACACATCTCTCACATGCACCCTGTCCCTGGTGCTGCCCAGAGCTTGGTTTGCTCTCCTGACATTTCAGACAAGTCTCAGAGCTGTCCTAATTCCAGTAGCCCACCAAACGACCATGCTAGCTACATCCACCACCATAGAGAGCTTTGGTTCCTCATAGCATGCTTCCTCCTTCCTTCAGCTTCCTCTTTTGATAAAGATCTCACTCTTTCCCTGGAATGAGGATGTTTCCAGGATGTGCAAATCTTCTGACATCATTATGTCCAGGTACTCAGCTATGGTGGGACAACAGAGAGGGAACGTGCCAATATTTCTCTGCTCAACATTTGAAGCTGCTACTTGAAGAATGGCTGTTTGGGATTTTTCCTGTGTGTGTTCCCCTGATACCACTGCTTCAATCCAGCAGTCCCTCTCATCTCAAATGTCTTTTCCCCTAACTCCTTACTTCCCTCTGCTCTTGCTTCTCCTTTTCCTTTTGCAGCCAGCAGGCATTTGCACAGTTTTCACTTGACCAAATACTGTGAAAATGCTCAAGAAAAACAAGTTTTTCCTCTTGTTCTGTTACCACAGAACTCATCTTTTTAATGATCTGTAAAGACATCCCTACTGCTCTGCCTTGTAGCTAATATGACACTAAGCCTCCATGAAGTACCCTGCTTCTTCACTAAATGTTAATATATGGTCTGTGAGGGAAGAATATGCAAGCATTTGATAATAAACAAATGTCCAGCCTGCTTAGAGAAGGGATGTATCCTACAGGAAACCATGTTATCTGTAATGTTTTTACTATCCTTTAGTTAACTAGCCTTTAGTTAATTGTTGATGGACCTAGAAAGATGCTTCAGGTGAGCAGAGAAGATCTTCAAATAGCTACCAAAAAGGCAAATATAACAAATGGAGCACACAGTGGTTGGTTACGTCTTGGTTATTTCCATGTCCTGTAGCCTCACCATGACTGTTGCAAGGGTAGAGAACTTTGCACTCCACTTCCTTTTCCTGAACACTAGATAGACAAAAGAATAGGCGAGAAGACAGTGAGACCAAAGCCAAAGAAGACACCTGGCAGCAGCTCTGTGAAGATTATATATGTTAAACATTAACCATGTCTGACTTCCTGCTGCCGCTGGCCAACTGTGTGACTGTTACAGCTGGATAAACAGTCCACATCTAATACCTGCACACCTGCAACCATCATCCGATTGCAGGACTGGTCACAGATGCCAAACTCAGACTAGGAAGTTCCTCAAAGCATTTTTGTTCATTTCCTGGATAAACAGTGCATGAAAAGTGCAACTATTATTTCTTACTGTTGATGTAAGTTAGTAACTGTGTATCCCAGGTCTATTTTAGAAAATGTTAAAGCAGTAGCAACACTGACAGGCAATGTCTCCACCAGCTGTAGCACAAGGCAAGAGATCTCACTGGAATCTACCAAACTCAGGTGCAGGGGAAATAATGAAGCTCTATTAATGAGCACACTTGGCTCTGTTCTCATCAGCCGTTTTATTGTCAAGTTCTTTGCAGTTTCTGAGCAAAATGTGCTTGAAGGAAGAATTTGAAAGAGAAAAATTAATTTCCTTTGGGGAGGGGAGAAGACCCTCCCCAACACAAGAGAACCAGATGTAGTGGGAAGTGGTGTGTCTGGAAAAAAATGCATGGCAACAGATTGTGGCATCAAGAACTTACCAGAGACATATATTCCTCTGGTGCTTGAGAGATCAGAGAATCAAAGAGTACTTCAGGTTGGAAAAGATCCTTAATATCACAGAGTCCAACCATTAACCCAGCACTGCCAAGTTCATCTCTAACCACATCCCTATGTCCCGCATCTACACTTCTTCTAAATACCCCACATTTATGTTTTTTGGCCCACACTTATGTTTTATGTTTATGGCCCACACTTATGTTTTTTTCTGTTAGGTGTATCCTCCCCTACATTGTGCCCATTACTTATTTCTCTTTCTGCAGCCAAGGAAGATTGTAGCCATTTCCTGCCACTTAAACCCATGTAGCATTAAACTTATGGGTCTATATGGACAAAAGTGCATCAATTATTTTACCAAAATGAATAAAAGAAGGAAAAATAGAAAACCGATGGAGCTTGAATGATCAATTTCTTCTGAAGTATAAGCCTAAGACAAATGACACTATTCAGGGTTTAAAACAGCTTTCTCTAAGGTTTGCAGGGCTTTAATCAAGACCCAGCTATCCTCAGATTTGCTGTGAATACAGAATGAGAAGAATGTGGAAAGGAAAACAAAGATGTACAAACATCAAAACTTATGGGAGGGATAGTGGGGGGGAGGGAAGTGGCAGCTATGTGATATACAGTGAGGGTTTAGAGTCTTGATTTGCAGTGACTGCATTTTATGCCTGTCACTGGCAAATTGACATTTTAAAGATATGTTCTTGACTGCTTTTTCATGTCAGTATCTTTGTTCAGGGTATATCTAGGCTGATGAAAGGAATTTCAATTAAGGATGAAATCCTTTCCGTACTGTATTGAAATGCACAGGGTGGGAGCAGAGGGAGAATGGAGCAATGAAAGCTCTATAGAGAGTTTTTTAAGGCATCTTGCTGACACAGGACAAGATAGTTTAGGAATGCCTGGGGCACTGCACTCTGTAACGTGGTTTACTGTGCCTTTACAAAGCAGCAGTGTGCATTCACCTTAGTGCCTACTGCCTGAGGCCATATATCATTCAAACAGGGGGCTAAGGGTTTAATAAATCCCAATCTAGTTTAATTCTCAAGGGAATAGCCGTCTAGAGTCATTCAGGAGTGGCAGGGAGGATGGCCACATAACCTGGCAAGAAAAGGCTGATTTTCATCCTGTGAATGTAAAAGCAGCATTCTGGGAAATGAAAGGGGTTGTAAATCTGCATAGTGAAAGCCTTAGGGAAAAGAAGTGTGAAAAATAGTAAGACATGGATATGAAGACAGTTCATGAGAGAGGAAAAAAAGAGAAAGACAATAGAAAACCCAGAGTGGGAGAAAAGAATGAATACTAATTGTAGGAAACCACATCAAACCCAGTTTATCTACCTGCCTTCCAGTCACCTAATATTTGGGGTGAAAGACAAATTAGTTCCTGCTGATTACATTCACATAGATGTATTTCTCTTTGCATGTTTGTCCTTGTCCATTACTTTTCCACCTATTCCCCAGTGAGAATTTTTAGTTTGCTGATACATCCAGGATGTTCACTGGGAGTCCTGGCTTCCAGCTGGGCTTCCAACAGCTGTGGTGACCCTCAGAAGGCAGCTGATCCACATCCACACTCCACTCCCACCCGTGCATTCAGTGTGGGTGTAAAAAGTGCTCTGCAAAAAGTCTTTAGGACCCTTATTTTCATTGAGTACTGAGGCATTGCTACCAAAGTCTGGACAAGGCAGAGCTCTGTGCCACTGTGGACAGACCAATAATCAAGCTATCAATTAAAAGACAGCTTGTGTATGTCTACAGCACTACAGAGTCATTAATGTGACCGAGGCATAGACATACATTTCATTCACTACAATAAATGATCTGATTTATCAGCAAGAGCTGGAATTGCTGGTCATGTGGTTTACATTGGTGCAGATATTCAGGGATGAGGCTGTCATATATGAAATCCTGGCCTGAGTATCTGCATAGAACTGCCATATCCCATGAATGTTATAGGAACTAAAGCGGAAAACTTCCAAATTCTCCTGCCATAATGTGGGAGCTCTGATGGTGTATCACACTGTTCCCTGAAAAAAAATCAAAACCAAAACAAGTGTTGTTTGTGTTTCCTCATTTTCCAGAAATCATCAGAAAACATACGCTTCATTTCATCATAAACCTCCAGGGCATTTTCAAGGTCAGTGGAGATGGAGCTCAGGCTCCCATTCATGAGTACTGGTCATGTAATTAAAATAGAAAACCACATTTAGTCTTCTGCATTCTACTGTCTGTCAGAAATCAGCAATGCTTTATTGAAACATGTGGACCCTTCCAACCGTCTGTCAATCTTCACATCCAAACTCTGAATCATATTCTTCACCTGGAATAACCCTATGATAATCAGCTTGAATTTCATTTTTAAAAAACACAAAAATGGCCAAGGGTGATTTGTTTTTATAACCATGGAGATCTGTGTTTTTGCTTCTCAGCATCACTCAAACTTGGTTTTCTCAAATCATACAAACCCAAAAATGCCATTAGTCTGAGACTATCCCTGGATTCCCTGACAGAGAAGTAAATTTGAAAAGCAGGTCACATGTTTTCACCTGGAACATGCATCTGAGGCTGGAAACCAGGCAGCCCAACTCTCAAGCATCACCTACTCCTCCCTTCCTTCTATTTAAGCTCTTGTCTCCCCTATTTTCCCTAGAAAGCCTGGATGAAGCTAGTTGTTCTGCTTTTATCAGTGCATGAAGAAGCAGGGAACTAAACTGTAGAATATATTCCCTCTTTGGTGGTGCTGTTGGGGGTGACTCTACCTGTCACAAGGTGCTGGTGACAGTCTTTTTGCTTCCTATGGCAACAACAGCAAGACATCAAGAACTGCTGCCCGTCCCAAGCCTCATCTTCATTTTTGCAATACTTATCTGGAATTCTCCACCCTGATGTTCTGAAAGCAAATAGGGCAAACTTTGAGTGAACAGATATCCCTGGCACAGGGAAGAGATGAAGCTACCAAAACTGCTGAGAGAAATCTGTGTATACTCCACATGCAGCACTGGCTGAGTGGATTGGACACGTGGGACCAGTGAAAGAACCAACTGTAGAGGCAGATGAGCAGAGATGCTCCTCTCTGTGAGAAG
Source organism: Corapipo altera (assembly GCF_003945725.1). NCBI lineage: Eukaryota > Metazoa > Chordata > Aves > Passeriformes > Pipridae > Corapipo > Corapipo altera. The sequence goes on along the minus strand of NW_020884889.1, from coordinate 7,478,886 downwards.
AGCAGTAGGAGGCAGCAGAAATGACACATTCTGGCTTTATTCCTCACCGATTCCCTATAACTGTTACCATTACTTAAAACCACATGTTGCACCTTTTAGCTCAAGGATAAATTCTGAGGAAAGAGAAGGCAGTGAGCTGAGAGTCCTCTGTGCGGTCTCAGAGTTGTTTTGCTGGCACACTCAATCCCTCCACATTGCCTTTTAGTCATTGTGGTTTCCAAAAGGTCAGACCCTGATGTTCATAGTCTAGGGGAAGTTTCCTAGAAAAGTCTTCTACATTTGATCTCTAATGTCTAAAAAAGCAATATAATTACATCCAAGCACAGAAGCACAAAAAGTAGTTCTGAGTAATCTTTTAAGAGGTCTCATAGTCCTGCTGGGAGGCAAACCTATGCCATGCATAACTAACATTTTATCCTGTTCTTAAATACATCTAGTGAGGCAACCTCAGTCAAGCTATTCCATTCTGTTTCCATTCTTCCCACTGGCAATATTTTTGCTTGATTTCCAAGCTATGGGTTACTACAATTTAAGCCCACCACTACTCTACGTACGATCAATGTTAAGAATAATTTCTTTTCCTCTTTACAACATTTATTTCCATATTTATCATTACCTCTATTCTGTCATAAGCCACCAGCGTGCCTGTAACAAATGTGGATAGAGCCTTCCCAAATCTTCGTTCGCGAAGCCTAGCCATGATGATGATGATGATTGCAGTAGCTTCAACTTTTCTTTGCAATTTCTGTTTCTGAGTAATTCCTGTTCTTCCTCTCTCTCAAGGTGACCCACAACTGTCCTCAAGTGCACAGCTCCAGGCTGGATGAGGTAACCCAGCTGTGGCCTTACTCATGGTGAGTAGAATAGTAGGATGAGCTCACAGCTTACAGATTGCACTTTCACTAATCTATCCCAGCATGATGTTTGCCTTTTTTTAATCTTTTTTTTTTTTCCTTTTAATTAAGAGCTGCATGGGACTACTGGCTCCCATCGAGCCTGGAGTCCACTCTAACCCCCCCATATCTCTTCAGCCAACTCCTGCTTGCGCTATTAGCTCTTTACCCCATTTCTTTGCAATTGGCTATTCCTACCAACACACAGAACATCACAGTTGTCCTTATCAGGTGGCAGTTATCCACTTCTAATACAATCAACACACTCAGCACCTGCAGAGTTGCAAACAAACCAGTGCTGAGTACAGGGCTGTGCTCAGGTCAGCTCAGCCTTTTCAGGAAACACTTAATATCCTTATTTTCAGACTCCTTCTTGTCTACAGATGACATGCTGCCATGGCTGTTGGCCATCGAGGATGACTGGGAGGGTCTCCCTGGAAGGCTCTTACGCTGCCATGGCTGGGCAAGTGCAGTGCTGCAGGGCAAAGTACCAGCCTTACCCCAACCCATACCCCACGAGCCAGCCTTCTGCTCCTGAGCATCAAGAAGTGACTGGCAGGAGGAAGGTTCTCACATTTCACTAGAGAAGAAACATTTATCTTCTTTTTGACACATGGTACCAGAAAAAAACCTGACAACAACTGTATAAAAACTACTTACCATCTTATGAAAAAATAACTATTTTCCTTTTTGCTGAACCTGTGATGCAACATCCGTTGTTATGTATGAGGTACTTCAGGGCATATGTACTTATTCAAAAGATCAGTTTTTTTCTGAAGTATATAAAGCTTTCCACAAATTTGCCCCCAATCTTCCAAAATCTCACACTGTTTTATATATGATTATCAGACTCTACTCATGTGAATACTGGCAATACAGAACTAAAGCAAGCTAGCCCAGTCATTCCTCATATCTTTGTCTGACAGGGGTGTTTAAAGAGATGTGCTGCTAATCACTTTGACTGCAGGAGTCTGGGTATGTAAGTACACAGACACTCATTACTCACTGGTGAAGCAGCAGTAATCAGTAATGAAACCCAGTGACAGTGACATGGAGGCGAGACCCTGAAAGAAAATAATCCAAGTTACTGTGATAGCAGCTTGATGTTAAGTATACAGTTAGAGAAGGCAAAATGAATGAAAAAGGAAACAGACGTAAACCAGCTTAATAGTTATTTTGTATCTTCTTGCCAAACATATCTTATTAAGGGTCTGTTACTGCTGTTTTTAAATCTCTACTAACCAAAATGTTTCAGATACAGAGAGCAATGACATTTTCCATCAGGGTTACAACCCAGCTGCTCTGCCAAGCTGAACTCACTGTGATAACCTGCCAGGGTGCTAAATAGTTAATTAGGTAACAACTACTACATTTATAAGAAAGAAAAACCAGTAAATGGCCAGTTCCTTTTGGCTGAGGTCTTGAGATTTTAAAAATTAACACCAAGGTACTGATAAAGTACATGGTAATTTCCTGAGGAAAGATTAGAGGCTTGTGCAGAAGATAAAACCCAAAGCGCATGTTTGCCTTCCTGGGTTTTCACATATTAATCCTATATATATTGATGGTGTCATTGGAACAATTCTCTGTAAGTCATGATTTGATGAGCACTATCCTATAGCTAAGCACACATTCCTTATTCTCCCATGACCACAGGAACCCGAATATCTTACTGCTCTCATTTCGTTCAATAATAAAAGGGAGTTGGGTGCTCATGTCTGTCAGCAGGAAATAAAGACTGGATTCCACAAATGCCATAAGGGATGATGCCTCACAACCCTTCAAAGCAGGGACCAGGCTGACAGATCTTTGTGCACTGGTTATCAAGAGAAGACCCCCCCTTCCCACCGGCTCTCAGCTGGATTCAGGCCAGGAAGGCTTTCAGTGACTGCGTTAATGCCGGAGCTGTGTCCTCGATCACTGCAGTGATACTCTGTAGGGAGGGCACTGGGAATTGGTGGTCCGAGAATGGCACATTGCTCTGTGTATCTGCTGGTCCAGCTCTGCTGTCTCCTTTCAGTCTGACCAAGGCCATTACCAGCTTGCAGTACAAGTATTGCAGAGTTGGCAAACAGGAGGAAGGTCTGACAAGTTTGGGAAGGTACTGGAAAACTTCCCGTGTGAAACGCAGCATTTTCCTCTTTCTGCAATTGGGTAACTCAGGGGAAACAGAAGAAAAATCCCTTTTGTCTGAGTCATTCACACTATCATAAGAAAAACACTTGCAACTGTACTCGAGGGAGTAGCATTACACTAGGATATGGCAGTACTTGGGTGAAATCAGGCTCCTTTGTTTTACAGCAAATATCACTACCTGAATGCTGTTGTTCATTTCCAGGCATCTCAGTGATTCAGCCTGGGAGGTGTCTGTGTTCACAAATTGCAATTACTGTCTGTATTTCAAAAGGGAAACTGGCACAGTGCACTGCTTTAGTTGTACTGAAACAGGATTCTATTTTTTTCTTACAGAAATTAGATGAATTTTGGGCTCTGAACCTATTAAGTACTTAATCTGGTGCTTAACTTGAAACAGTCCAATACTCCTATTGAAATGAATAAAATTGTACACATCCACTAAGTAACTTTCCTGTTCTTCTGGACTGGGTCTTTTTAGAGCTGATCATTTAGCTTAATAAATACTACTCTAAGCATAATTTTATCCAGATCTAAAAAGAAAGTGCTTTCAAGGGTAGATCTTGTGGCTGGCTGCTGTTAATTATTTTTTTTTAAGAGAAAGCTTTCTGCTTCCCCCTTTGGGCCAAAATGCAGTTTTTTTGAGGGATGGAATTCCACTCTCACGATTCAAATTTCAACAGTGAAGGCAACTTTTGCAGTTTTGTTCACAATAATTTCTTACAGAAGGATTACTTCTCCCTTTTGGCTACATTTGTTTCTTGTGAGCACTTGATGCAGTGCATCCATTTGGCAATAACCCCCTCATTGGGGAGTTCAAATCTTCTGGGTTTTTTTTTTGCGTCTGAAGTTTCTCAAACAAAGTCTCAAGTTAAATTTATCTGAACCAACACACGCATGGTTCACACAGATGTTGAGTCACCAGACCCTCCTTTTCCTCACAGCACCTCCCAGGCGTTCCTCCTACGGAAGCTGCCTGCGAAATCAAGGTGATAATGCAGCTTCACGTGTTGGCAAAAAGGCTCCTCTGTTGAGAGAGAGTCGAGGAAACCTCCCCCCGAAGGCTCGGTGTACATGATGCACAGTGACCCACTTCTCCAGCTTGGGAGGCTTGGCCAGTCTTCACAGAAATCAGTGAAACCAGGTCAATTAACCACAGCGAAAGATCTGGCCAAAGGAACAAACAGGATGGAAAAGGGATAAAGTGATAAAGGAGCTAAACAGCTTGAGCTGAAGTGTTCAGGGACTGCAATTCATGTGGCCAGAGGATAAAGGTGAAGTTCAATTACAAGGTTCCCCCAGAGCCTTTTTTTCCCTCTGTGCTGTTTACTGTGACCCAGTTCCCCTTTGGCTGTTGGCATTGGGGAGAGCATGGTCCATTCTGATCATGATTTTATTTCTAACTCCACTGGACTGGAAGGAGGCTCCCGATTTACACTGACAAAGAAACCTGGCTCTTGGGTTAGAGGGTGGCTTAACACCCCCCTCCTCTTCCCAGTGGTGGATAGCTCTGCAGGAAAATGGTAAAACAATTGGTTGGGCCGACAGATGTTCAGTCTGACTTCAGATGATGAAGGAAAGCCTGGATCTGCAGATGTTGATAGCTTTCTGATTAAAAATCTTCCACTGACATACAGATAGATTAAAAAATAATTCTTTAAAAGCACAGCACAGCCTTGATTTGCGTATGCACGCTCAAAAGTTGTCACCAGCTTTGATAAGTGTTTCCTTCCCCAGCATCCCACCAACTGTGCAGGGCAGAGATCCTGACTGCTCTCCACCGTCAGGGAAGTGCTGGGATCTTATTATGGCCTCTCAGGTCGGGGCACGGGGCATTGCCTGTCATGTTGTATTGCTTCAGCCCTGACAGGAACTGCACTGCTGAAACCCAAAGATGATTGAAATGTTAATTGCTTCCAGGACAGTGTCAGCAGCTGCCTTGCCTGGCAGAAAAAAAACGCCCCAAGGCATTTACCTGAAGGTGGAGGACGATCCTCCTCATGCCAGGTCAAAGCAGAGCAACTCCATTGATTTCAGCAGAGTTTGGGCTTTTTTACCCCCTGGAAAAGTGAGAGCTCAGAATCTGTTCTCTGTTCATTAGTGCAGCCTGACACGGAGAAACCAACTCTGCCAGATGGGAAGTTAGCCATGAAATAAACTGCTCATATAAGTAAGGAAGCAGTGACAGGCATCAGAATTACTGCTGCTATGCTTATTTTGTGGAAGATGCCAGAATCCCATCAGACCATTAGCAGGGGGCAAATGAAGAAGTCCTTAGGCGAAATCTTGCCATTGCTCCCAGTAACTGCCTTTTAAGCAACCACAAGTGAGTCTTTAGGTGAAAAGTCTTGTACAACCAGAATGAGCAGTTCATGACAGTAAATTTTTCTGACTGTAAGCCAGAAGCATTGAGACCCTAAATATACAGTTTCGCTAATGCTAACAGAGCAACACGATCCTTCAGAAGCTGCTTACCTTGATTTTGTTGTATTTTGTACAGCCAATAAACATGCTAGTTTACTGCAAAGATGTATTTTCTTATACACAGATGGTTTTAGAAAACATCTCTGTCTATAAAATCTGCAAATACGCAATGAACTAGTGATCTGATGCACAATAAACTGCTTTTCTGTGCAATTCCCCCCACAGGAAGCGACGCATGTGCAGTGACTAAAATCAATATTATTACTTGCTTAAATAGAGCAATGCATCCTGTTGTTGTGAAGGGTAAGCTTTGCCTGGAAAGGGCTGTTATTGCAGCTTCAAATCATTCAAAACACTTTTTTTTTTTTAATTTAAAAAAAAAAAGTTAGTTTTATTCACTTCTAAGCAGCAACTGTTGGCATATTTCCTTACAGAAGACACTGTTGTGTCCGGCTATTACTCAACCACTGCATTAAAGTTGCAGGAAACACAGTTCATCTTTTGCGTAGTTAGAAAGGAGTTGGCTTCCCAATTACCCTGGAAACTGGACTTGCTCCTGGGCAGAAAACCACAATTCGCAGAGGAAAATAACAGTTGATATACGAATATCTACCTAAAGACTAATCAGCAAAACAAACAACGCACGAGGAAGATGACACACATGACGTTGTTTGGAGGAAATTATTCACCCGTATTCTTTTGCTTCCTTTTGTTTCAAATCACTGCCCCTCACAAGCTTAGCTGAGAATGGGTTAAAATACAATCTGTTGGGAATAAGCAAACAAGCTGTTTGCAACAGACAGGCTGTATTTTACAAGCGCCTGCTGTTGACCATGTGCCTGTTGACTTCCAAGGGTTAGTGCTTCAGACTAGCCTGTAATTCCAGGTGTTACTGCACATCATTCAGTACTAAGGGTCCTTGCAAAGGGTCCATGAAAGATAGACATGAGAAACTGAGGGTTGAGTAGGATCAAGTTTGTCTTCTGCATGGTGCCAACATACCTGCTGCATTCACTGGGTCAATGGGCACACCTTTAAAGGTCTTCTTTTCTCCCACCACTGGCTTCATGGCACACTATTTAGGGAGGATAACTGGCTAAATATTGCAGTGAAATAAACCTCTCTGGATCTGAGGTAACTGCAGTGACTCTGTTTGACTTCCAGCTTAATTACACCAGAACTCAACCAAGAGCAATGGTCCCACTGAAGCCAACTGTGTGATGTACACACAGTAACTGAAAGTGTATGTTTGCCTGCTTCTCCATTGAGAAACTATGCATAAAACACTCTGGACACTGACTATTACAGGTCATGCTTAACAAACAAATGAAAAAGGCGACAAGTCCAGAACCCACTGATGTCAATGGAAGATTTTGCTGTTCATTCTACCTCAGCCGGTGGTTTTCCTGTCCCCAATCCACAGGCAAGACTGGAAAGAGTGAAGTTGGTGCTTGGAGCTTCATGAGTGGTGTGACTTCTCCTTCAAGGTTGTTAACTCCTGTTTATTTTCAAAAAGCCAGTACATCCCTTAGTTGTCAATGCATGCTGCTCCGAGGCTGGCAACCCCTTTGCCTCTTAAATTTTAATTAGGCTCTAATCTCTAGCAAATTAGCTTGATTGCAGATGTCCACTTATATTAGGCAAAGATTTGGCTTACATGTTGTATTTATAGCTTTCTGGCCAAAAAAAGATCTAGAGTCACCACTAGGTTTCCCCAGGTCCACACATAAGCTTTTGGGGCTATAGGCAGCTTTGCCCTACACCCACTACAGTGCAAAGGCATGTGAGCTGAACTGGAAACTGCTGCCAAAACAGTCAGTTTTGATGTGTAAACCAGAAGAAAGGTCAGCATGTTGCGGAGCAGACAGGCACCAACACCAGTGACGTGTGCAGGAGCTGTAAAAAGCATTAACCTCTGTGGGTGATATGATGACAAGTCAGTCTGGAGCTGGGCCGCTTTGGCCGGTCTCATCCTCCACCCTGTACACTGCCTTGGGCTACCCAGTGTGGACACTGTGAGCAAAGAGCAGCTCTGGCAGAAGTTTAGGGGTTGTCAACCACTGGCTCTTGTTTTCATGCTTTTTAAAATGTAACTGTTTCATTGAAAGAAAGGGAAGAGAGAGTCCTCAATCCAAACCCTAAACCACTGTTTTGAAGCTTGGAGAGAAATCCTATTTTCTTCCCACCCCCAGGAAATGACTCAGTAGTAGAGAAATATCCAGAAAAAAAAAAATCAGATTAATTGTCTGTTAGTATAAAAATCAATTAAAAAAACCCCAAAACATGAGACGTGCAGCTGGCTTGGCTGATAGAGTCTCCCAGCAGTGGTCTTCCCTTGTCTTGCCTCTTTCTCCCTTGGCCTCCTACCCCACAGCTGCATCTGCTCTGCTCCTTCTCCTTCCAGCTGCTACTTCTTCGAACAAAGTAGTGCTACCAAGAGTCAGGAAAAGGCCAAGCTCCAGTGCTTTCACCTCATCTCCTGGTGTCAGAAGCTCCTGTGGAGCTGCCTCTCTGAGATCGCCTCCTCTTTCCTCAGCCACGGCCCCTGGGATCAGAGCTGCAGTCATCTCAGTCCTGCAGGAGTTCAGGACAGCCAGAGCTGCTGCCAGCAGACCTGCAGGGAACAGGATCTCCTCCCTGGTTTGCCCTGAGGCCATGATTTGGCTGTCCCAGCAGCAGGCTGTCTTAAGCAACTACTTATTGGTTGTATTCCATGGATATATCCTTTAAACCCCATGATTTTCATGGCCTGATAAACAATGCAAATATTTTCTGTGATCACTACCCAGTCAACATTTCCAGCCTTGGACATCTATCAGCCCCCACGCAAGCCCCTGAGGGATCACACCAGTCCCTATGGATCACCACACTTCCATGCTGGCTGTGCAGGGAGAGCTCTGTGTTACCCACGTTAAAGGGCTGCCTGCTGCCCAAAAGAGACTCTGGGAATGGGCCAGGTCCGTGCCCAGTTTGGCAGCTCCCCCAGGAGCTGTAGCAGCAGACCAGGGCAGGGGTAATGAGTTTGTAGCAAAGCATCTGGTGTGGATCACAGGGCTGACTTCACTTCCTTCCTCCTGGCTCCCTTGTTGTGCCCTGCCCCACCATTTCGCCCAGGCCTGGCTGTTATCCAGACAGTACCTTGTTTCATCAGGGCAGAGCCACAGATAGCACTGGCTTCCCAAGGTGTGGGACAGCTAGTAATCACTCCAGTGAGCCTTCATGGGCACATTTTCTTTCTCAGGAGCCATCAGGTCTCCCCAGTGGCATCTGGAGAACATCCAGAGCTGATGGAGCAGTGAACAGGCGCTTCCCTGTTATACCTGCCTGAACTGGAAACCGCAACCAGTAAAACAGAGAAGAAGATTTCCAGTCCCTTGGCCCACAAGGCTCTCTAAAAAGCTGGAGACAGGAAACATTATCTTTTAGGGACTGATCAGTATTTGTGCTGCAGTGACTCTGGAGGCTACCACTGACATCCTGCTCCTGTTATTCTGGGCACAGCCACCAGATTGAAAACAGTCCTGGCCACAAAGGCTTTGCAGTTGAACTCACCTATGTGAATAAATCGGGCCTGCCCTACCAACAGACCTGCAGCTAAGGGCTTGGCTCTTTCTTTTCAGCCAGGACCACCAGGGACCTGTGCAACCTGCCCAGTTGACTCCAAGTCCAACATACCCATCCCCAACCTGGAGAACACTACTGAGTACCTGGAAGGGCAGCAGCAAAGATGAAGGAAACCCAGGTACCTTCAGCCCTACTTTCCCTCCCCAACAGCTCCTCATTTCATCAGTGGTTTTATTCTTAACTCCACCAACTTCAGTAATTCCTGTAGGTAACAAAGCTAGACAAATACCAGGGCTGGGTGAGAGACAAGGACCCTAACTCAGGGTCCACAGCACAGCCAAGGACTGAACCCAGGTCACCTGAAACTCAATCCTGTGCCCAGTCAGCTTAGCAACACCATTTCTCATGCCTTACCAGCCTGCAAGTCTTTTACTCATGTATTTAGAGAAGGATTCACTTGATTTTTTGATAAATACCTGTTGCTGGCAATGATGACATTGAAGAGTTATCTGGCTGTAGCTGTGCTCCTGGCAGCTCCCTCAAACAAAGGCTTAAAAAAAATTCATATTGAATCCAGGAATCTGCTTCAGTGACTCCCCTGGTAAGAAACAAGGCAAAGAAAAGAGTTTGATTTCAATTCTGCCAGATCCTCCCGCTCTTACTCCTATCTTTTATAGTCCTCAAACCTGTACAGGGGCACACACGACAGTGTTTGTTCCTAGGAGGGGTTCAGTTGCATTTCATATCTCTACCTAAAGCAGTATCTAACATTGGTACTACATTTATGACAAAACCCTAGATATAAAGAAAAGCTTTGTCAGATATCCACCAGTATCCACTGATATCATCAATACTCAATCCCGCTTTTATTTGATTTCAAAGTCATTGGTACATGCTTGGCTTGGATAGGATAAGGGAGAAGAAAACAGAGAGGAGAGAAACTAACATTTATAGATTATTGCTGAAGTATTTTCTTCTTCTTTGTGTTTAAATGACTGGAAAAATGTTTTGTCCAAGTAATTTCCTAGGGTTGTCAAACTGGAATAAAAACCTCCCAACTCTGCAGACCTACCTATCTGGCACACAGTGCTTCTTGTTGTTGAATGGGAAAGATGGAGCTAATTACCAGGAAGTGGAAACTGCGCTATAATATCTTGGCAAAAGTGTATACAATGAAGAGCTGTTTGCTCTGCTGGCCCTGCAGTGCTAATAACACCCATGTGTCTGCTGGACTAGGTGCCATCAGGAGTCAGCAGTTAACTGGAGGATCTGCATGGCGTTGGCGTGGATCAATCATTAATCAAAACCTGGCAGCAGAGTCCGGGGCTGTGCAGGAGGGACAAGGAGTCAGCTGGGACAGGCAGAGGGATACACAGAGGGAAACACAAAGGGAAATGCAGAGGGATACGCAGAGGGATGTGCAGAGACTCTCCCCACACCAAGCACTGCCTGTGCTGACCCATCCCTGCAGGCAGTGTCAGCATGAGCCAGATCCTATACAGGGAAACCCGTGGCTGCCTGGATCTGGCATCCTTCTCTGGGCTGAACCAGGACACCAGGGCAGAAATATCTGACCTTGAAATCAGTCAAATACATGCATGTAAATTAATAAACTGTAACAAAGTGCTTATCAGTCCCTCATTACTAAAGATTATTCTCCAATGCCTGCACCATTTGCAAAACCTAGAACTGGCTGGGTTTGTTCCTCTCCTGTTCCTCCCATAAGGTATATGTGCAGTCAGCACTATTTAACCATTCCCAGGAAGAGATGAGTTTTCCGATGAGCTTTCCTGAAAGGAAATCGGTGTTTCATCTCCACCCAGAAAAGTCAGCAGGACTGGATAAAATCTGCAGTCCTGTACGTAAGCCCGGGGGAATGGCAAGCGAGCAAGGCTTGTACAAGCACTTTTGGTCCAGATGAAAGGTTCATGCAAAAAGAATTAAGCCCCTGAATTTCTGCACTTTCAGTGTGAAACAGAGGGCGCCCAGCCTGGTTCTGCTCCCTCCAATCTCTTTTTTTCCCCTTGGCTTGATGCCCTTGTCTTTGGCAGAGCTGGAGTGGCTGAGGGAGCCCAGGGAAAGGGGGCACTTGCTCCTCTTGCCCACCATAGCAATTATTTGTAGCCCTTTCAGGTATTTTCTAGCCCACGTAAGTTTTGCTCAGGAGTCCGTATACACACAGACATACGTGTATACATTTATACATCCACACACACCTACTTCAGACATATATTCCTGCATATAAACACATTTATACAGTGACCTTTGTCCTTCAGAAAGTGTGTCAGAATCATTTCTGCCATGTCCATGTAATTCCATCAGCACACGTGCAACTCCCAACACTTTTCCTGCAAAATGATGACCCAGAAGGGCAGGATGAACACACCATGGGAGTGTAGTCAGCCCAGTGCTGCCTTACACACTGGCACCTCAACATGAAACTGGGGGGCAGTGGATGGCCAAACTGGTTTGATAGTTGTGTAACACAGCTTGTCACAGCTCATCTCCTAATTGCTGTCCCCATCCAGGAAGGACCCTGAACACCTACACAACTTTTGCAACAGCAGGCCTTCAGGCCAGGCTCTGGGCTCACTGGGGCTTTGTTTAGTGCACCAGAGCCCTGAGTGCCCTGAAGCAGCTTTCAGCATTCTCCCCTCCCTCCTGGCAAATCCTGGAAGCAGCCCAGCCCCTGGAAGCTGCTTTATTTTGTGTCAGGAGCTCCAGTCCTCTCCACTGCCCACACGCATGCTATTTTGGTGTCACAAACACATGCCCTTCCTGGGCTCCTCTACTGCTTGGGAGACCCTGGGTGCAGAAGCAGGTTCCTATAACTGTAGATTTTCAGGCTGCTGAGGTTGGCTTTTCTTCCCTTTCCTGTTCCTTGGACAGGCCAAGGCACCTGGCTTTCATTACCTTTTAGTGCTCTACTCTAGGAAGCAAATTGTAGTTTAAGAAGGAATTTTTGCTTCTCACATCTTGCTTTGAAGAAACTACTGTTTAAAAAAAAATGTTTTCTCATCCAATGTCATCACTGGTAATGCTGAAAGGCTGCTTTCAGCCTGCCGGAAACCAGCCTCAGGGAGACCTCAACACCTGCTAAAATCCTGCTCTGAGCAGGGGCCTCTACAAAAACCCTCCACCACAGCCCTCGTCAGCAGAATTCAGAGCCAGTCCCTCTTCTCGGACAGCTCACAAGGCAGCCAGGTGCTCTTCTTCCGGCCTCAGAGGGCTGAGGAGTCTCATGTGAGAAAGTCAGGTCTGAAGGACCCATCAGCAACCTCACGCAGCTGCCAAGAGCTGCCTGGTCAGGATGGGGCTGGTGAAGCAACAGCATCTCCTTGTGAATCCTGCAGGGATTCCTCAGCCTGGGAGCATGAGGCTTCACACCCGTGTACAGCTCATCCTCACTCCTGGTATAACAGCCAGGGGAGGCCCAGACCTGCCCCCCCAGGGGAACAGAACAGCTCCCCTGCTGCACCAAGGCCAGGTCACAGGTTAATCCACCTCACTGCTATTGCCAGGGCCCAGCACAGCCAGTGTCAGCTCCAAATCCCTGTTTGTGGGGCAGGTATCACACTCAACACATCCACAGAGGCATTTTCTCACCCACTGGGTGGGGTGATCCCCTGGAGAAAAATCCAGCCCAGAAAGGGCTGAGGATGGGAAAGGGGAGGGCAAGGAAGAAGAGGAAAATTGTGGAAGCAACAGTCCCAGCGGGAAACCCAGATAAGAAATAAGCCATGAGAACTACCTACCCCTGACTTGCTCTGTGAGAAATATCCGCTCTCAGCATTGCCAGTGCCGGCATTATCTTTAACATCCAAGACTCCAACTTTCTTCCTGCCTCTACCAGGCATTCCTGCTTCATTAGCATACCTGGAATTTCTGAATCATCTTTGATTTCTTTCACTAAGACTGTGTTTTAGTTTCTATCATCCACTGCTCAACATGATAGCATCAGTGGGGCTTGCAGGCTCCAACACAATCCCATTGAACAAAGAATAAAATCATTCATTATCAATGCTCAGAGCCCCAGCCTGAGCTGAGCTGTGCCTTTTTGCTCAGTACTTACTGCTGTCAGTCAGCCTCCAGCCTCAGAAAACCTGTGTGGACCTTGAAGACCCTGTGGGACAAGCCCATTGCAGGTGACACAGAAGGTGAGCGTTTCCCTTTCCTGTTGTCGCCGTGCACTCAGCAGCAGAGGAAGAGTGTTGGATCTCCAGCCCTGCACGGGTGCAGCTCCCTGGGGAAGCCAGCTCTGCATGTAGCTTCTGGAGAGGAACAGAGACAGCACTACTGATAAATGCTGCAGAAACAACACGATACATGTGTAAGGGCAAAGCTGAGAGCTGAAATGCACTGCCAGAGCTTGCTCCCCTGGACAGAGCATTCCAGTGCTGTAGAGCAGAGTACGGAGCAGTGGGATCACTCAGTGGGATCACTTAGCAACTGCATTGACACCAGAACCTGAACCAAACTGTTTGGAAGTGAGAAATGTCACTACTTTTTGATGCAGCTGTGCCCACATGCTGGAGCAAAGGGAAGTGATTTGAGCCCTGGGGTGCCTGTGCCACCTACACAGCCAAGAGAAGGGCCCTTGACAGTGAACTAGGGAGCAGGTACAGCAATGGTTTTTCTTTCAAGACATCAGTCAGTCCCACTAAGCCTGAAACATTTTGTCTCAGAGGAATCAGCTCACACAAGTGCTGGGACATTTCACTTAACCAAACCCACTGCTTTTTATCTTCATAGTGGTAATAAATGGCAACCCATCCTCTGTTTTTTATACCAAAAACCAGTGACCAGGATGGGTCACACTACTGTTAAATACATCCCTTGTTCTTCTGAGGGTGCTCAGACTCATTAACTGATAGCTCTGATTCTGACAGCACCATATTTTTAAGCAGGAGTGATTGTTCATCAGCTGAGGAAACCCCATAATGTGAAAAGAGATGTCTTTCCTACCTGCCATATGGGTACCAGCCCATCCACCCCCAAAACTAGCTCTCAAATCAGAAGCCAGGCTAGGAAGTAGAGTCTGGTAGAGGAGAAGAGGCTCACTGTTCAAGGGGAAATGAACTTGGTCATGTCATCAACATTTTCTATAATGCTTTTGTTTTTCCTCATTTCCCTATTTTTTGTTTGTGAAAATATCATCCTGGAGGAGGGATTATTGCTTACAAATAAAATAGACTACAACTTGCCTAATGGGAGCAGTTCACTTTTACATGGTTGTCTCTTGACATGTTTACACAGCTGGCCAGATACCATTAAAACATATTTTCTCAGGAGGCAGTGTGGTCTAGTGGAATGAGCACGGTCCTAGGAGTCAGGAACTCCCACGTTGTAATTTTGGGTCACCAGTGATTTGCTTTGGTGCATAGAGTCATTTAACCCCTGTGTATGTCAGTGTCCCAAAAAGACACCTCCTTGTCACACTGTGATGCTGAAGATCAACGTGTGAGTTCTGGGGTGGGAGGAGATCAGAGTCCTGATGTGGTACCCAGGGTTGAAAACACCCAAATAAAGACTAGAGAGGGATGGATTGGCTTTAACTTCCTTCTCCATCTTCACCTTTGGTGGGTTTGGGTTAGGCAGTCTCTGAATCAGAAATGATTCATCTGACATGGTCTTGTGTAAGTTGTCCTGCTCCAAACCGAGACCATCCATAAGCACCCTGCAACAGCTTGTTCCTATTCCCAGCAGTAAGGAACACATGCCTTCTTGGAGAGATCCCCACAGCTTTGCAGATCCTTAGTGAAGTGAAAAAGCCAACAAGTAGAGTGCTTTTACCTGAGGAATATTAAGGACTAAAAAGCATCAATTTCCAAAAAGCTGATGAACCTATCAAATACTGCATTTGAAAGGGAGCTTGCATGACAATGGGATTGTAAGAGCCATGGAATGACTGGCTCTAGTTCCAGCTCAGACAGTTAAAAATCAAGTAAAAACTAAACTATATAACTGATAGTTCACTGATATTAAACTAGGGCCTATACTTTGACACCACTGGAAATTACAGCCTCCCTTCTTAGACTGCATCAATCCAGGATACTTCTGCCACAGCATCGTGTTTCCTGAGTAGACTTCACATTTGACCCACAAAGTGCTTCTGGGTGATGGTGGAAATAATCCTATAGGAAAACATTTTAGCTGGCAGCTAAATTGTGACATTACCTATTAAAGATCCTCGTTTACTTCTCCCACTGGTGTTACGTCTGGCAACTGCTGTGTTTGCGTTTCACTCTGTAAATAACCATTTTATTTGATGGGATATTGGAGATCCTCCAGCAAAACAACATTCCAAATCAGGCAACAGCTATTGTGTTGCATCAAGATGGTCTCTATCTTCCCTCTCTTGGTTTCTCAGGGCCTGTAATAAAAAAGAAAAGTTGCTTGCAAAACTCAGGGACTGGCCATGCTGATAGGCTGTATCTCTGGGCTCCTGTCAGCAGCCTTGAAGGAGTTTTGTCAACAACTTGAGTCATTTCAGAGAACTGATCTGCTCTTTAAAGGAGGATGGGTGTGGGAACAGCTCAGCAGCAGAACATCTGACAGGCAGTGTGTGGTACAGAGCACTTTCTCAAGGATTCTGAATATGGGAAAGGATGAGTCAAGGGGTGAGGAGGTGGTCGCAGCCCAAGAGTCTTGTGGCCAAGTATGTTCAGTCCTGCGGCTGCTCTGCCTGGCTGAGGAGGCCAGATGGACTTTTTAACTGGCTCAGGGTCAGTGACCACATAAAGGTCTTTGTGCCTTCTCTGACTGGGCTGTGCTGAGGGCTGGAGCTGACCCCACCAAATCCCAGAACACTGAAGGTACAGCACCCATGGACCTCCTCTTCCACCTCCTGGGGAATCAGGGCTCCCTCCAGCTTGAGATCTGGTCAACCAAGGCTCTACCCAGCCAAAGATGGAGACAGCAGAACCCTTGGCAGCCTGTTCCCAACTGCACAAGCTCTCTGATAGAAGAAATTTTTCCAAACTGCACCTCCTGAGCCATGGGTTGTGTCTGCAAAGCTCTGCTGTGACCTGCAGTTCAGCAAACAAACCTTCTTCTCCACTACTGCTGAGCTCCAAGTTCAGTGAGGAACAGAGGAAGATGGAAACCATTTCAGCAACATTTCTGGGCACATTTGAGAAAAGTAGTTTTTTAACTCAATGTCACAGGTGACAGGGAGCCAAAAAATGCATCATTTAGTATGTATTCTCTTCATGAGAAACAACTAAAAGAACTAAAAGCTTTTTTTCTTTTTCTTTTCTTTTTTTTTTTTTTTTTTTTTTTTGAGAAAAAGAGTTTCTCTTCTGGATGGGGGACTTAAATAGCAAAAAAATTTGTGCCTTCAGGATATCTTTAACCCAATTTCAGAACCACCTGGAAGTTGGAGTTATTAATGGACTTGTTGCTGGAAGCTCAGTTCCAGAGTTTTAAATGGCTGTGAAACATGCTCCTGATGGATAAACGAGCACAAAACCAAGAGGAAAACAGGAATCTGTTACCTGATATTCCCACCCCTGCTAATAAAGTTCTCTTTTTCAATGCTGAGGTCTTGGCTGGTGTTAAAAAGAGTCTTGAAAAATTGCCTTGACACCTTATTAACATTGGTACAAAAATCTACTCACCCTTCACCAACATGGGACAAAATGGGGATTTTACAAACCTGTCAAAGGAAATCTGTTACCTGAGCTCGGAGCTGGTGCTCAGTCTGCGATGAAGTGTCATGTGTATCTGTAGTGACCCATAAATATCAAATATTGCCTTTGACTGATGTAAGGCTTTTGTCTTTTAGTAGCCTTATTTATATAATTGGCACTTGCTTCAGTGGGTTTGTTCCAGTATTTCATTACCAGCTGATATATCCAGGTCAGCCTTGGTAGGTTAGTGCAGAACCCCACTCCCTCAGCAGGATCTGAAAATTTAGGTCAATTCGCATAACTTTTATGAATCTTTAGAACTAAAATGATTAAAGTGACAACTTCCATTGACTCCCTGCTGAGGTCTCTGACCTTAAATCGTGGAGGTCACAAAAAATATGTGAAGAATCTAAATAAACTCCAATTCAGACCTCCTTTAGATTAAGCATCTCTGTGGAGTGGGGGCATCAATATGGCTTAAAGGAAATGCACAACATAGTTTCTCAATAATTAAA
Source organism: Corapipo altera (assembly GCF_003945725.1). Classification (NCBI taxonomy): domain Eukaryota; kingdom Metazoa; phylum Chordata; class Aves; order Passeriformes; family Pipridae; genus Corapipo; species Corapipo altera. The sequence continues at coordinate 7,461,726 of NW_020884889.1, read as the reverse complement.
AAACTTTTCATAGGCATTTAACAAATTTCACTGCATATCTTTTTTTGTCAACCCCATGAAATGCAGTTTTTAAACAGACAATGACAAAGATAAACACATCAAGTTACCATGGTATAAGTTCTGGTAATTTTTCATAAAGTTGTAATCATCATGAAGTTTCAGGGTTGCACAGAATAAAATACAGACATTTTTCAGTCAAAGGTTTTTTTTCCATGCCACACCAGAATAGATGCAAACATTCAGTGTTTAAGCTTCATGGGTGCAATGACAAAGATCCCTTTTGACGTCACCAAATAAATCATCGGGCAAGAACCTTTTCTGACTGCACAAGAAAACCATGATGACACATGGACTTGGTATTAAAGGAAGAGGACATGACTGGTTGATGCTGCATAAAATTAATGTCCAAACCCAGATTTTCTTTCACTATAGCAATTTTTTTTTTTCCATTTTGGTACAGGAGCCTTGCAGGAGCTCTGGTGGGCTAAGTCACATAGTGGAGAGCAGTGGGGGGAACAGGGATGAACAGGGAGGAATGTAATTCCACCTCTGCAAGCTGTGCCAAGGAGACACTGCCGGGGGGGTGCATGAGCTGGTGTTTCCAAGTACCTCTTATGAAGGTGGGATCCACGTTTGCTCATGTTTCCCAGAGAAAAGCAAGGTAATTGTATCTCTCCCTCACATCCAGAGACCAGTCTGGGTCACTTCAAGCAGCTGTGAATTTTCAGAGCATTCACTCTATGCTCTCTTGGTGGCTGGAGATGCCAGCAGTAGGTAACAGAGGGAGGATGGGATGGACCCATCAAGAGTCACATTTTAAAATAAAAAGTAACTTAATTTATCATCACCAGCACTTTACAGTGTTGCCTCCTGATGACTTTTGCCCCAAATTACATGAACCAGAACCTAATGGCATCTGTTTGAGTGAGTGGAAGGAAAGAAGGAAGGAAGGAAGGAATCCCACAGCACTTATGTCCCCTCCATGAGTCATGTTTTGGTATCCCTGGGCTGTCACACAGATTTGGCTCTGGACACATTGAAATTACATACAGCAAAGGAAATCCAGGGAGCAGAGTGCTGCTTCTCAGATAATTCCACAGGACAAACACCTTCATGAAATGGAAAGTACTTGCCTCCAGCTACACACGCTGCAGTGAAGGCAGAGTGGGCTGTGTGTACATGTGCCAGGGCAGTGTTTTCTCTTGTGTGTTCATTTAGCAAATTGGAGGCCTCAAACAATGCAAGCTCAGGTCTTCAAAATCTTTGCTCCTCAGTAGCAATGGGTCTGTGAGGCCAGTAATTCCAGTGTTAAGTGGAAAACAACTGTACTGTGATTTTATTTTGCAGACTGAAGTCACTTCCCATCAGGGCCACACACAGAACTGCTTTGGGCTCTAAGGGAAGGGTCATTAGCCACAGCAGCCAGGGATGGGCAGCAACTGTGGGGAGGCTCTGAGAGCCACCCAAAACATGTTTGGGATGACAGGGTGCACCAAAGTAGTTCAACCTTGCACTTGCTCCCATGTTTCAAGACCTCTTGTTTTTAAAAGCATTCCAAGTATCTAAAACTTCACCTTCTTCACTAAAAAGAGGAACCTGCTATTTTTAAGAGGCAGCAGCACACCGAAGCTTTGGGGGATTCAGTCTCCTGTAACAGGGTATGTGCTTTGGGGAAGGCCCCTAAACTGCAGTATGGACTTTCTTCAGTCTCTGAGCTCTGCCTGCACATTTGTAATTACAGCAGTGTCTGTACAGCCACGATATGTTTTTCTGCAAAAGCTATGATAATTGCACTTCTGCACTGCTGCATCGTCCAGGTGTGAGCCTTGGGTTGACATTTTCTTCCATTGGGTCCCAAATGGCACATTTTGTATATCAGTATTTAGTGCCAGTCTATAATTAGAAGATAATTTTTTCCAGAGCTAATGAAAAGATGCCCTAGCAACCTCTGGATCTGATCCCACGTCCATTAATACAGCTCAAGTGATTCCATTTCATTTTATGTGGGACAGACCACAAAGTTTGAAGAAAGATGCTGCCAGGTATTCCCAACCAGCAATATGATGAAACTTGGTAAAACATGAGGGAAGAATTCAACCTGTATCTCTCCCTGTTACATCCAACTTGGAGAAAATCTGGGAAAATTAAATGAGTAATACCTCCTGAACTATGACAGTATAATGATGGAAATATGGTTAAGAATTAGCTCCCATGGAAAAATTAAGAAAAATGTATTTCTATCATCACAATGAATACTTGACCTGTTGTAATGAGTCATTAGTGCCAGTTTAAGTAAGTGCAGGGATACAGTGAGGCTTAGCTCCATTTTTTTCCTGCACACCAGACTCTGTGGATTTTTATCCTGGTGCCCTGCAGTGACTACTGGTCACCAAACATCTGGCTCCATCCCACACCCAGCATCTTCAAACCCAGAGTCCACACCAGAATTAATATCTCCCAGCACTTCCACACCCAGCTGTCACCACAGTGCCCAGAAGTACACTTGATTTAGCATGTGAGAGCACATTTAATGATGATCCATACGAAAGGAGTGCTAGGTGGGATCCTAAAACATCCCAACCACACTGTACCCTGCTTGCCATGGATGCAACACCCACTCTGTGTGGATAATGTTCTTCAAAAGCAACTAAGAGCCTATTAAAATGCACTGGAAAAGCACCGAGGAGCTGCCAGGCAGCTGCATTTCCAAAAGGGACTCACGGTCTGGCACATGCCCACTCATCAAAGATGCTCACAAACATCTGAGCAAATGCCAAAAGAACATCTCTTTGCTGAAAACCCAATTTTCACAGCAAAACAGCTCGAATGGCACATTTTCACGGACCAACCTCTGTCTTTGGCACAAGCAAAAGCGAGCAGAGCCTGACAGAGCAAGGGGGGCTGGTGGCTGAGTACGACTAAGTCCATCTGAGTGCTCCAGTTTCCTTTGGGGCCCAGCAGAGCCCATGGCCATTCTCCACAAGCAGAGCCCTGAAAATGGAGTATGAGCTGTGAAAACACCACCTACCCCACATCAGGAACACAGGCCCTGGGGCTCAGCACCTTCAGCTCCTGCCATGGTCCAGTCATCAGCTTTTTGGATTTATTAGAAAGGTAAATCCTGCTCACAAGCTATCAAGTTGACAAAAATACAGTATAAATGCAATGAAGAACCACAGTGAAAGGCAAATGCGCCTTACATAAGAAGGGCTGATGAAAAGGTCACCAGAATAGTTGTGGGAATGATACAAGTATTTTTCAACTTTGAACAATGGGACCAAAAGGTGGACAAGGAAACCACTGTGATACCGCCCCAGGGAGTGAATAAATATTGCCACAGACCATGAATTAACTCTAAATCAATTGTGCTCTAATGAAACCCTGCACAATACATACACCGATTCACACACCTCAGCAAAACAGGCTGTGAATTAATGTTTTTCTGGAACTTCTTTTAGCAGTTGAGCTCTCAAACTATCATTCCTCTCTTGCTCCCTCTGGACAGCCTTTACAAGACAGATAAAAGGGGAACATCCTGTCCCCAACCACAAAGTGCAGGAGGAGATTTCAAAGACAAAGATCAATGCTTCATCTTCTGATTTCTGGCATGAATCTTATAATTCAGGATTACTTCTTACTTGACAATTCCCAACAGTATATCTTACTTATTTACAGAAAGACAGGAATTAACAACAGCTCATGACATTTTTATTTTAATGAAATTTAAAAAGGCAGTTATTAGTTATACATACACACAACTGATTCTGTACTTGTTAGTCATAAATATAGAACATTCAGAAGTACAAAATACACTTTATCCACAGCACAATTTCACATCAATATGAAGAGTTTAAACAGATACATAACCAAGTGCCTAACAATGGCAGAAGCCCATTTTTGGAGTTGTTTTCTTTTTCTTCCTTTTCTCTCCTTTTTTTTTTTTTTTTTTAAATACCATTAATCTACACAAAGTAATCAGTGCCCACAGTCATCAGTTTCATGAAATGCACTCTGGAAAAGACTGACCTTTTAAAGACAATTAGATGCCATCACCTTTTCTTTGCTCCATTAACAGCAACAAACCCAAGCCTACATTCTCTTCTTCTTCTCACAGTTAACAACTGTGAAAAATGGGACTCTGGCAAAAATCACCTGAAGCCAAACTTGAGCACTGCCAGAAAAAGTGAAAATATCTGAACTAGAAACTAGTCCACTCGATACCTTGCAAACAAAGAGCAACAGCAGTATGACACCAATAAGGCATTAATGACAAAATGGCTGTATTATTCTCGAAAAAAGAGTACACCTATGTATAAAAATATATGTCATAGCAATTGGGTAAATCCAACACTATTTAACACTGTGCCAAAAGTAATTAAGAGTTAAAAAGGCAGTTCTGCAAGAAGTATTTACAGTTTCATACTGTACTTCAAAAGAAAAGGCAACAAAGCTACAAATGGAACTATCTGGTTAAAGCATCACTGTAGTACTGCCAGTAGCACTTGCACAAGTAATGTGATGGAATCCCTCTTGTTAAACAGGATTTCTTGTCTGAATAAATGAATATAAATATTTTCATAGCTAAAATCTTCTCAGTCTACATGTCTGCTCCTTGAAATAACTCACCCAGACCATCACTATTTGCAGTTTCTTGCTCCCTTAGTTTAAACCCCAAAAGATTCCGTTTCAAGAAACACTGTGTTTGCAACAGTTTGATCAGAAATCACGGCTTTATTTCCAGCTTAGAAAACACAAAAGAAACAAGAAATCCACCACCTGTGAAATTCTGGAAACTGGAAGCCAGAGTGCCAGCAAAGCTACACCGACGGCACGTAATAAAAACATCAGCATTCCCAATGCACCTTATAACTTCAGCTATAGGATATAAGTAAGTTTGCTTCAGTAACCAAACACATGACAAAAAGATACAGCACAGCCAAGGCTACACAGCTTTGTCAGCCACAAGACCTGGGGCGTGGCTGTTGGAGAGGAGCAAGCCACGGACACGAGAGTGCAGAGGGAGGGCAGCGCAGGTGCCCGGCGGCAGCAAAGGCTCGACTTGATCGTTTGCTTGGTCAGAAGCACAAAGTTGCCAAACTCTTTAAGCTCATTAATTGCTCCCTCCTCGCTGGCTTGGGAATGGTAACCCAGTGCCTCCCACACAGGCTGGGAGAGCACTGCAGGGATGGGATGGCCAGGAACGTGAGGGGAGGAAGGGTGGAGATGCCAAGAACAAAGCACTGGCTCAGGATGGCACAACAGAAACAGGGGGTGATAATGGCTCGTGGGGAAACCCCAAACCTGGCATTGTCCAGACTGCCCTTAACAGAGTAGCCCTCACCTTTCCCTACCAAAAAGGCAGGAGTAGTCCACAATGTAAGAAGCAGTCCATGCTCTGATCCCTCAGGTATACCGATTTAAAAAAGAATAATACTGTATTTAGAAACAACAGCAAAAAAAGAGATGTGCTTCAAATTCTGCTAACAGTGCACTTCTAACTGCACAACCAAATTCTGTACATGAGAAGCCTTCTCCAGTAGTATAAAAACCATGATACAGTGAGGAAGTTACCATTGCTGAGGTCAGGAGAAAGAAAATTACTTTAAAAACCCCATTTTTAAATTGAATTCAGGAAGTAATGTAAATTATAAACATGCTTAAAGCACTTAGTAGGGTAAAATAAGACAGAGGAACAGCATTTTTTCCAATATTTTTTCACTTCAGGGAGAAATATTTTTTAAGAATTTTATAAGAAATTACATTTATCATGTCAAGCATCTTCTGTGCAGGGACACAAGCTGCTCACCTACTGCTCCCTCCCTCGTGATCAGCCCCTTTCAAGTCCCTGTACAGACACTGAGTGCCTCGCTCAGCCAGTGCAGCACCCAGGCACCTCTTAGAGAGGTGAATTACATCACTGAATTTCACTCTGGGGCAGCAGAGCTTTGCCTGTCCAATTCCATGAGCACTCACTGATCCCAGCAGCACGAGGGAAAACGGAGATGGCTCTGAGAGAATAAACATTCATGTATTTAAAAGAATAATGCGTAAGAGCATGGCTTGCTCACCTAAAAAGGTGTTTTCCTGATCTCTGGGAGAGAAGAGATATGAGGTTTTTTGTTTGTTCTCAGTGTGATTCGGTGAGGCAGGTACAGACCAGGAGATCTGAGGCCTCTCAAGTACTGCATCTACAGATATACAAAAATTTCCTACAAAACGAGTCCCTAACCCCACTTGCTCATAGGGTAAGAGATTGGTCCCAGATTTAGTGAAAGAAATAGTAGAAAGGACTCTTTCTGAATATGAAACCTACATGCTGATCTCGGAGAAGGCTGGGAAAGCAGTGTCAGATGGGCACACCACCACACGGCCAACCTGTGACAGCTGTGTCCCTGGGCCATGCTCACAGCCCAAAACCTGCATGGCCAGAGTGGGCTATAGGGCAGGGCCTGCCTGCTTCCCAGGACAGAATCCTGACAGGATGGACTGTAGTGATGTGCACCATGCCCTCTGTCAGAGGCACCCCAGAATTCAAGAGGGGCTACGAGAAGGAAGAACTTCGTGCTGTGAGGTCTAAGAATTACTGCACACACTGAGATCTTTTGGATGGGACTGTGCCCTGGGGTTGCTGTTTCAAGGTCCCTGATGGCCCATGAATATGCAAAAGCTGAGGAAAGCTATCCCCTTCCTCCTCTGCAAAGGCTGGCTACCACTGTCCAACCTCAAAGGTCGTGAACAACCTGCACGTGGGAACTTGGGGTTTCTTGTCCTCGTGAGCGATTCCTTCTCCTCCCATTCCAGAAGAAATGATCTGGATAAAAATTCTGACCTTGCAATCCAATTTTGTAACTCATCATGCATATGAAATACTGAATAAAAAACTTCCTACCACATCTCTGATGAAGACATACGGTAGGTGACTCATCGAAGAGGAAGATGATTAACTTACCTCTGCAGAAAAGCATATGGCATTCAGAGTAGTCAAGAGTCCTCAACATACTTGGTAAGCTGAAAATCCCATATTTAACATAATAGGGTTAAAAGGGTTTAACAGAAGCAATTGCTTGGGAATCCAAGCAAAAATTCAAGTTATCACTGTATACGCAGTGGACAATAGTCCAATCGATATCTATTACCAACTCACTCTAAAAAAATTATACACTACAAAACCATCTCACTGCTTGCAGCAAATGAGCTTGAATGATTTCCTAGTAACAGGCCACCACCCTGCACTGTTAAAATGTGAGGTTTCACAGTATAAAAAAGTACTTCACAGAAAGGAAATGCAGCTAATATAGAAAATGCAATATCGATGTGTTTACAGTCATTTTTTACGAGGCAATTTTTTTGAGAAAGCAAGAACAATAGAAATTAAAGCAGCCAGTGAGAAATGTACAAGGTTATAGGCCTCAATTCAGTGCAAAACCAGACTAATAGCTTATGTAAGTAAATGTTTGTTCTGAACAGAGAACCACCTGAATTAAAAGTAAGAACACCTATGTGAAGGGATGGAGATTCTCACGATATTCAAATCCGTCACATACATCATCAAACTTTTCAGTACACTCCAGAATGGACCCTTTGTAAAGGCAAAAGAAACCAGTACAGGAAACCACTTCATACAGCACAAGATATACATAAAGTACCAAAATGTACACACATTCAAGTTTAAGTTAGAAAAGGCAGAGCTGAATCTTCTGGTGAGAGAGGCCTACATTATGTTGCTTAATCTCAACATTTAAAGTGACCTAAAAACTACAAGAATCAAAGAAAACAGAATATTGTGTCTGCTTTCAGAAACTTAAGCTTAAAGCAAGGCATCGAAATTGAGCGGTAGGCACTGTAACAAGACATGACCTTACCTTTTCTCTGTTAGTCTTTGTTACTTTGTTATCTATTTAAAAATTACCATTCAAAGGAAATATTAGGTATCATTCACATTCAAATATTTAAGACTCAGAGATTTTTTTTTTTTAAATCAAGCAAAGTTTTTCATCTCTGAGGTAGATGACAATAAAATAAAAAAAAAAATAATGGAGCTGTCAATGAACACTAACAAGTGCTGGAGCTCCTCTGCTGGCACTGAATGCACCCCAAGGAGGAGAGAGCAAGCCCTACACCACTATCTGAAACATGAGAAACGTGTCTTCTGGTTTAGTAGCTTCTACAGAAATGCAACACAGAAAAAGCAGCGCCAAAATTACACTGAAATGGCCTTGGAGAAGAACTTCCATTTCTGCTTTGCAAGCTACTCAGAAAATGGTGGAAACATGCCCAGGTCAGCAAAATCTTCAATGTTGTAATTGCCAGTGCCCTGCGTCGGATCCCCCGGCATCGGCAGCATGTCCTGCACGATAAGGAAAAATCAAAGTGAAGTGTCACTTGCTAACACATTATCCAGACACAAACTGTTTCCTGTTCATCTTTTCAGTGTAAAGCCAGAAAAGGCCAAGTTTAGATAAATAAGGTGAAAACCAGATTTGAACAGGGGGCCAGGCTAAGGTTTATGTGCTACTTATGGTTTGCTGGAGTGTTTCTGAGCAAGAGGTGGGACTTACACAGGGCAGAAGTTTTGGATTGCTCCTCTGAACGAGGCACACTTGAGCTGCCTCCTACTCCTTCCAGACTGGAAGAGCTCCCCTTGGAATGGGTAGCTACACATGGAGAGAGGCAAACTCTTTGGTTTCACTACATGGGAAGTATAAAACACCTCACAGGCTCGAGCTCCTGCTGTGTAAGGGTGGGTCTGGGCAGGGTCTCCTCCCCAGCACTCTCTAAGCGAACATATTAGTGCTCTGCAGAACACTAAAGACTGGACACCCACCCCAGCTCACAGGATGCCCAAGCAGCCTTCATGACTGTACAGAAGCAGAGGAAATAGTAGGAACTTCTCAGGAGAAACGGGATTTCATGGTAATTGCTCCCACGTGTCTTGAGCCAAGTAAGGTCTCTGCAGGAGGCTTCAAAAAATACTCAACCTTTCCTCTCCGCCGGAGACCAAAGCCACAGGGAAAAGATATCCCTTGCTGGGAAAACCAGAGTTTATGCTTGCTTTTCCTGTCAGTCCTTACAATAATAAGCTCTTACTGCAAAGCCAAGTTTTGCCAGGGATGGCTCATTATCCTCACAATAAAACAAAACCAAAAAAACAAACAAGAAATCTCACAGGATCTGCTCTGTGAAAGAATAACTCAGAATGCTGCTGAGCACTGGAAGTCGCCTCAAAAGAAAGACTGATTAAAATCCATCTGAGGTCTTCATAGTATCCCTGTTGATGTGGTTGTGAATAAAACTGGCAGTGTCTGAGCTGCCAGGGAGGGCCTTCCTTTTCTGACCAAAACTTGTGCTTATTTAATGTTTTCCCACATTCTCTCCCAGCCAAAGGGAAGTTGTAGATGCCCCCATCTGTTTACATCTCCATCTCTGAAGGCATTTCTGCTGCTGGGGCCTCTAGGACGACTTCTCCTCAGGTACAGATCCAGCAGGGTCCCCTCTCAAGTCTGCCTCTCTCCTTATGTCCAGCTAACCCAAGGCTGGCTTTGGGCACAAACAATCCAAGCAGCTTCTTGGAGGCCTCTGAACTGAGTTCATCCAAGTTTCTTATCACACCCAGTTATTATCCTAGTTCCCTCCAAATGCACACTCACCTCCAAGAGGTCTGCAGGTGAGCCCAGCTCTCCTTTTCTCCTCTGGTCTTCTTCCCACGAATTTATTGAGAATTTTATTGGGACACAGCACTTGCCTGACACAAGCAAGACCCTGCTTGGAGCCCAGTGTCTCTGTTGGCCATCAAACTATGCTGTCACTGGATTCCAGCTCCACTGGAATCCCTCTGAATATTCTTTTGGGTTAAAGTACTTGCAAAGCGATTAAACTTCACTAACACAAAGAGATGCAGCAGATTAATCTTGCCTGGGTCATGGGCTAAAAGCATGCAGACAGGCTGTTATTTGTTTCTGTGTGAAGCAATGGTTCATTCACACAGGAGTATTTCCATGCTAACATCTCTTCTGCAGCATTCCTGCAAGCAACTGTGCACGAGCCTGGTCTTGCAGGTGAATTTACTTTCTAAAAGATAATGAGGTGCCCCACTTCTAAACCTTGCTTGGGGCTTGAATTGTCTTTCCTGCATTTATCTGCATTGTTTTCTTGGAAACTGTCTTCTTGATCTAATTTAAAACCAGTTATACAAGGACAGTGATGGTATTAGTTAACTTAGGAAGTCCTACTCCACCTGTAGTGAAGGCTCAAAATTATAGGTAGTATTACAAAATTACATAGTTGAAGAGGATTGTTTACCATCTATCTGATATCTGACTGGGTTTAACCTTAAAAAATTATTGGCCACTATCTTCTACACAGTATCAGACTCCTTTCCTGCTTGAACTATCAAAGACAAACACACTGATGTCTAATTGGACTTGACTGAGATGTTAGAGGCCAGAACCAGGATAAGAGAGACGCTACACCTGGGAATACTTCTTGGGTTCTCTGCAAAAGACATGAGCCCTAAGTGCAGAGTGCAAAGAGATGGGGAAATAGCATTTTAAATCAGCAAAGACGCTGTTCTGTGGCAGGAAACAAAACCAGCTCAGTAGCTCAGGCCAGCTAACAGCAGTGCAGACCTAGAGCAGCACCCAGCAGGAGGGAACGGCCCCAAGCCCTGCTGCACCCTGACCCTCGAGGGCCACGGCTCTGAACTCAGCAGTGAGAGGCTGTCAGAGGGACTCTGGGCTCACTGAACTCTCCTCACCTGGAACACCTCGGTCTGACTGGGCTGCGGGTGCGAGTGCTGGTCGCTGCTCTGCTGGTTGTGGTGTTGGCTCTGCCACTGCGACCAGACTTCGGAAGGTCTCCCCTGGAACTGGCCGCTGCTCTGGCCACCTTCAGCTGCAGGAGGGGAGAAAGGGCACAAGTCAGACAGCAGCTCCTCCAAAACACCTGCCTGCTTTGAGGCATCATCCATCAGTGCCTGGGTTTGTAAATAAGTCTTGGAGAAAAGATCCCAAGGGACACCAGCCCTGTGGGGTGGAAGTGAAAGGGAGTTTCAGCCCTGACTGCAGGGTGGGGGCCAAGCCAGGAGCAAAGCTCAAGGCCGTGGCTGCACAACCTGGCAGATGAACTGCCCACAGCAGAATGCACAGTGACACATAAGCCAGGTATGGGAAGACAATTTTCAAGCATGTCCCCAACATTTTTCAATCACTATAAGGAGTATTTGCCATTTCACTTAAAAACCAAACTGCACCATCTGAATGCTCTCTCTCTTCAAAAGGCTGAATTGTTGCAGAGCAGTGGGTGCACAGTTTCCTACCCATCTAAGAAGCACGTAAGTAGATGTAAGATTCCTTAAGCAGATGTAGAAACAGTGAGATCAACACACAACAGCCTCACAGTATTAAATGCAATCATTACTGCATTAAATGCAGTGTTGTTTGTTGGACTATCCAACATTATACATGCAAAATGATTTATTTAACACACCGTTTACAGCAAATTATCATCCTGTTCCTACAGTGATAGTTTCTTAAAAGTCTGAGGCCATTTACATTTCACAGAGTAACACAAACAGCAAGGCTTTATAATAAATACACTTAAAATGATGATTTCAGAGAGATTTAATTTCTTCTGGATAGTCTACCAGAAAAAAAACACATGTTGGCTACCTGTTACACATTCATTTTTTCAGGAGTACAGCCACAGAGCACACTTAAGGTGAACACATTTTACTCTGTATTTCTACAGACTGGCACTGTATGTGTAATATTTCTGGATAATTTTCCTTCCGTTATTTACAGTATGTCCTTCTAAGAATTAGCACTTTAGAAAGATTGCCACCAGGCTTACGCTTTTCCTCAAACATTTTTTCCTCTTTTTCTTCTATATGTTTTTCTATATAACTACTCCAAGTATTTTTGCCCGTTTCCCTCTCACTGTAGAGAATCAAGCTGTGTATATCTGCTTCTTCCTCCTGATCATCAGTGTCCTCTGCCAAGGGTGCCAAATTTCCTGTGCCAAACTTCCACACATGTGCTATGTCAAGTCTTTGATAACCAGACTCAGTCATGACAAATCAGCCACTGCTCACAGTCATGGCTTCAGAAAATATAGAAACACCTGCTCAATCCAGTCCTTTTGGCTACCAGCTAAGCCATGTAACATAGATAAAGGGAACATTTTACAGGAAAGTAAACAGGCTGTAGTGATGTACTTCTATCACATCAGAAGTAGATGATTACAGCTCTTCCCTTACTGACATTACCACAACCAGTAATTCAGCTGACTCAGAAACCCTGCAGCCATTTTAAGGGCCAAAATAAAATTCAACCAAGTTACCCTTTAAAAGAAAGATTGCAAGTTTGGTGGTTTTGGTTTTTTTTCCCCTCAGAACAATACATTGAAATTAACTCAGTGAAGCAAATGATGCTTCTTTTCAGCAGAGCAGTTACAGCCAGCCAGCGGTCGAAGCCATTCGTCTCCGTGAAGGCTGTTATTAATAGCATCCAAGCTGATGTAGGTCAGGAGATGTTTCTCATTAGGTGAAAGGGTTCTTGCCAAGTAGCTTAGGCCTGAAATACAAGTCTGTCTCATAAACAAATGTACAATGCCTGGTGGAAATGGAAATGGAGGCAGAAATAAGCTCTGTGGGAAGAGCTCCCTTCCAATGCATTTTTTCTAGGCACAGGTCTGCAGCGGGTCTGCACCAGGTCTGTTCCCAAGGGACAGGGGAAAAATGACACACATTAGCTCACTGCTACCTATGCTTTTTGGAATTGCACATTATTACCAGCCAGTGACATTTTTCATGGAATTCATGTGTGTTTATCATGGATGGATTCACTGTATTTTTTACTCTTGAATATTATTCTGCACCGGGTCATGGTCTGAAAGCCATTAAATTAGCATGTAATAGGAAAAGAAAACAATTTCAAAACATGGCACCTACTCTGATTAGGTCAGTAGCAGTATAAAACAAATCCTGTTTCCAGCCAAACTCCAACACACCATCTCTGTGCAAGAGGATGCTGCTGTGCAGGCAGAAAAGATGAAAAATGAACTGAACGCAAATTTGTGCCACTTAAGTTTTCTCCTGACAAATAAAAAGAAACTGAACCTGCTGACCACAATCAGGGAAGATTTGTACTAGTAATGTAAGCAACTTCTGATTCTTTTATGACAGCATTTACTGGAAAAAAATAAGAAAACTTCCCTCATGCCATAAAATGCCACAATATTCTGAAGTGTGTTGGATGTGGAGCAGATGCAGTGTGGAGGAAACAGGTCAGCTTTGTTCCCTGTATTCAGTAGGAGAAAACAAAATGCTCTCATCACCTGGGCTTCCCAACTGACTCACCAAAAGAACAGGTTGGAGGATTTTTAATGAAGTTAATACTGGAGAGTTTCATTTATATGTGCATTTCTGTTTTACATCATTTAAAACTTACCAAACCCTGCACTTCGGTTTGCCAAGCTGGAGTAGGCATTCCCACTTGGAGAAGAGGTGGCTGGGCTGGAAAGGGGGCTGTATGACGATGGATCAGCTGGGTAGGTGTGACTTGTTCCAATCCCAAAGGGAGATGACTGAGCCTTGCCAGACTGAGATGGAATTTGCTGAGGAATAAAGGGTAAAAAAAAGGATAAGTTTTATTGTTGAGGAACAGCACAGCAGAATCACTTTTTAACAACATAAAGCAAAGACTAAATAAACTCCGTAGATGTGAACAGGCACGTTTTTCCTGTCTCAGCCATATTTCATTTCTGTCAAAGCCAGCTTACTGCTGCACAAGGAACACAACAGACTGTAAACCAACACTTACAGCTCTCCTGCTGATTAACTCACATGTACTCTGTATCAGAGCTGTATGGAAAACCAGGATATCCTTCACCTCTATTACAAAGATGAATCTCAAACTGAACATGTATAAAGAATTTACCTTTATTTTCCAGGTGTATTGATTTTGCAGTGCCACAGTAAAATCACAGTTATCTGAACATCTTGCAGAATACACTCAGTTCTCAGATGACCAGAGTCTCCAGTGCTTGGTAGTAAATGGCCAAAGAAGTTTCAAAGCTAATGAGCTCCCTTCTCTCTCTGCTTATGAAATACAGGTAGCAATAATTTTGCCTTGTAAAAGGCTTGGGAGGGTGAATCACCAGCCTTGGGAGATGGGAAGAAACAGCCTAACACTACTTTCACTGGGCAGCTGAGTTAATGCAAGGGTACTACAAACCAACTTGCTGTCATTTCACCTACACAGTGGCTTCATCATAGGATCCCCAAGAATGTTACACAAATTATTAAACACTGCAGGCTGCTTTGAGACACAAAAAACATGTACAGAGACTAAAGGGGTGAAGTGTCTCATCCAAAGTCATGTGCTACAACAACGTATAGTGCTACAGACAGAATCTGCTTATAAACTATTTCCCACAATACGAACAAGTGCAGCAGTCCCAAGAAAAACTCACCGGCTAACCAATTTCACAAACAGAAATTAAAGGTGATTACATCTCTGGATGCCTTTAATGATGTGCACTGTTACTGGCAATCAATGCACAAAAGTGAAGCTATTCCTGCCTGGAAGACAGGGAACAGAATGAAGTCCCACAATCCAAGGGGAAAAAGTCAGTGACCTGCCACAGCACTCAGACACACACAAGTGTGTCTTGTGTATGGGGTTGGATGGGATCCATTCAAGGGGACTGAGGGAGTTGGCAGAAGTGCTCACTGAGGCACTTTCCATCATTTATCAGCAGGAAAAATATCTTCACCAAAAGGGTTGTCAGGGACAGGAAGACACTGCCCAAGGAAGAGGTTGAGTCACCCTCCCTGGAGGTGTTTAAAAGACGTGTAGATGTGGCACTTGGGGACATGGGTTAGAGGTGGAATTGGCAGTGCTGGGTTAACGGCTGATGATCATAAAAGTCTTTTCGAAACTTAATGATTCTATGATTTTTGGAAAAATGCAGGGAAGCTGTGGGACTAAAAAAGATCCCAACAGGCACATAACATGAGGAAGAGGCTATTAAGTCTTCAGTTCAGTTCCAAGCTAAGAAATTGCACATTTCTAAAGGTTTCCACAATGGCAGTGAGAGCATGCCATGTCACTTCTGCAAGACTTAACTCTGTTTTACTTTATTTAAGATGGATAAATGAATTCCAATTCCTTATAATCACACACAAATTCCATTGACTTGAACAGAATTTGTGCAGTAGGAGGGACGAGTAATTTCTTTTAGTCATTTTCAGCACCCTCCATATCAGTTAAAAAAACAAGTTAATGTTATGACAGGATTTCCTTAACCAGGTGTGACAGATAATCAGGGCACACTGTGGGCTGGGAAGAATCAGAGATTGATGTGGAAACAATTCAGTTGCTGAAAAGTTACTTAGTGCCCACCCCAACATGCCATTCCAGCCTACCAAACAATGGGAAGTCAAGAGTGATTAAGAGCAGCATTATTAAGATCAAACTTGACCATTTCATATTATCTGTCTTCTAACAGTTTCAAACAAGTTTTTTTTAATTGTTACACAGAACAGGAAGTGATTTCTGGGCTAACATTGACAAGCACAAGGCATCTGATGGAGGCATGTGCTGTTTCCTCCAGCACACGACACAGTGCTAATGGAAGGGCAACAGGCTGAACAGCTCTGCCCTGAATTCATGCCTGGATTTGTATGTGCTCCTTCTGTCGACCCTGATAACTGTGGGTAACATTGCTGGGTGCAAGGTCCTGGTCCCAGAAAGATTTAATTCACAGGCTTAATACTAAAACAGAAGATCTGTCCTCTTTTACTTCATCCAGTGCACATATACAACAAAAGCAGGACAAAGACCTTCCTGGGCTTTAGGTCAGCACAAAATCCAGTGCAGTTACACACGGGGCAGCTGGCTCAGATTATTACAACCTGCCAAGGAACAGAAGCGAGGTACTGATTCCTCTCCAACCACAAACTAATAACATTCACGTTATAAATGGGGTTTACTAATTCTTTTGTAAAAAGCAGAGAGATTGCAAATCTTTAATGACCATGAAAATAAAGCATTTAAATCAATACCTGTCCTGGGAATGGTGGCCGGTTTCCTGTCCAGGCCACCTGACTCTGGTTGAGCTGGCGAGATATCTGTGTCAGGTTCTGGCCTGTTGATGAGGAAGACTGGATGTCGTTCACACCAGGCACATGTACCACAGATGAACTAAGGGAACAGAAACCTCATTTGTAGGGCAAATTCTCAATGCACAATCTGTATTCCAGATATGAAAATGCTGACAGTGACATTAAAATGAATTATTCAATCTGTCTTGATAAAAAATTACTTGAAACCATCACAAAACTATGAAACATACTGGTATTCTAAAATGTCAGTTCAAACAGACACAGTGGGCAAAATTATTTTTAATTAGACTTCAGTAATCTCTTTGAAAGGGTTTCTAAGAATAAAATCGTTCTCACATACAGTGCATAAACACTTAGCCCCATACTAGTTTAGCATTTAACACATTAAAAAACCTCCTTGCAGAGAGTATTCAAGCAGGTACTTCATTGTAAATTTGTGCTTGAAGTCAACAGTATTTATTTGCTTAAATGCCACTCTAAATGAAGATGGGCGCAAAAGACAATACTTATAAGTACTTCTTTATTTGTTTCCTGCCTGAGAAATGAAGAAATATGTGTTATATATTAAAAGTTGGGCTTTTAACTCCTTTTTTTCGCTAACTGATGCTAAAGAAGAGCACGCAGTTACATACCCAGGCAAAAGAATAATCAAGACAGGAAGTTAAACTAATGTAACAACTTTGGAATAATAAAGTATTTTCAAAGGAACTTGTTTATATGTTAGCTGTTCCCTAATTACTGAATTTCACTACAGAGAAATACCCAGAAATTCCTAATTATAAATAAAATTCTGTGAAGGACTGTTACACTTCCTAATTTTACTTTCATGGAAGTCTTGAGCAACTGAATCTACACAACTACACACTGTGAATGGGCTTTTATATATAGAAACATTCAATACTTTACATGTCCTATATAAATGAATATAAATGAAGACACAGCATACAAAACCATTTTTGTGCATCAACTGAAACACTTTGTTCTCTTCTCCAATCCCTTCCCTATTGTTTATTTTCACAATCTTACAGAGAAAGAACTGAGCAGATTGGGAAAAGAAGTAAACAGGACTAAGCAGAGAAAAAGCTGGAATCAGAATCCTTGGAAAAGGCTGACAGAATCCCTCCCATAGTGTAAGCAAAATGTGGCAGGCATTTGAATATGGGCATTGTTATTCTAAGTTATTTCTTAAGCTGCCTAAAAGCAAAGTCTGTGTTTAGAAATTCTTTGTAGAGTTTTTCTATTTTTTTTTTTTAATTTTTATTTTTTACTATCACAGAGATTCCAAAGAGGGAAACGTAGACCAGAAAGTCCATCTAAACCTGGTTGAAGCACAGAGCAGCTGCTGGGGAGGGCTGGCCCTACTGCCTTCTCAGCTGGACTGGCAAGTCCCATCATCTGAGGAGCTTGGATTATATCTGGAATATGTACTTTGAAAACAGGATTCTGCAAAATAGTGCCCAGAGGCTGCCCAGGCTCAGTAACTGAATGGGCCAGGCTGGAGATTATTCAAGGAGGACAGTTCATTGAGGGTGGAAATGCTGGCAGAAGTGCAAGCCACTGCTTGATGTAAGATGTAACAGAACAGTAGTAGGAAAAAAGCTATAGTTAAATATCAGGAATTAACAAAAGAAACAAACAAAACACATGCCAAACCCCAAGATGCCAAGTCTTATCCGGTAATATACAATATCCAATTAAAAGACATTTTAATTTACTGTCATATCCCCCCAAGTTATTCTTGATTTTAATTTGGAAAACACACGCATGGGGATTTTATTTCTCCCCACTGAGATTATTAGCAATTATAACTTTAAGAATACATTGGTTTAAATAAAATCAGCATTTGCAGATGTTTTCCAGTTCCTGGAACTGACAGGCTCTTAATGGGTGTTCCTTCACTTCCACAGCCTTGGTTGGTCTGAATAGGAGAATGAAACTCCAGTATGACAATCCCAGAGCAATACCAAAAGGCACTAAGGTAAATACCATTGCTGTTACCACACTCTCAGAAAGTGACTGGAAATGACAGACACACAGAATAACTCAAAAATGCCTCGGAAAATGCCAGACTGCCATCTTATGTGTATTTGGGAGCTGCCTCAGAAAACTATTCATGCCTGTGTCCCAGTCCTGAACTGGGACTGTGGATGCAGCATCCCTCTGTTCCCTTTGGAAAGGTATCCACATTGATGCCCTTCAAGGCAGGCTGCAGGAGTACTGACAGCTGCAAGTGCAAAACAAATCTTTGCACCTTCCCACCTTGGCTGAATATTCCTCAGGATTTGTTGTTGCTTCTTAGCTTTTTTCCAATTACACGATCACAGCAAAAGGTATCTACTTACCAGCCAATAATTCTGAGATACCCAAATCACCTCAGCTTGTAAACCCAGTTTAAGTGCTGAGACACCACGTAGCAGGGAAGTGCAGAGACATAGCTAAGTTCATTCACATAAAGAACAACCTTAGGTTGGTTTTTTTTCCACCAGATAGAAGGGGAGCAGTCCCCTACTCTCAGACAGAAAATGATACATTCAGGATCTGGACTAAGTACCTGAAAGTCTTTCCCGAGTGTCCTGGCTGAAATGGGCTTCCCTGTGAGTAAAGCTGCTGGTTTCCTGCTGTGGATGCCGAGGCCATCATTTTTTTATCTGCTACAAAAGTAAAAACAAAGCACAGAAAAAAATTAATTTAGGGGATGAGAAAACGAAGGAAAAATTATTTAAAGACAATTGCAATGTATATAGGCAGCAGGGAGTTTTCTTTCCTTCTTAAAGCTTTATGAAAAAGCCCTGGGGAACACATTAGGAATGACACAAAAGGGCTGTATGACAATTCAGTGTGAAACCAGAGGCACAGCTGGTTTGTGTCTCCTTCATACCCTCCTCACAGGCCATACCTCATTAATGCCATTGTTTGCCTGGAACACAGCACTGGGACGTGCCCTCTGGCCACACAGCCCCGACCCACTGGAAGCTGGAAGCTGCTCCTGACCACGCAGGCAGGAGCAGGAACGTGAGACAGAGCACAGCTCTGGCTGAGGTGGGGAGTGAGGGGTGCCCAGGTCCCAGCTACAGACTGGAAGGGGAACAAAGGTTTTCTGGAAGAAAGATGTGAGGTCTGCTCAGGGGGATGGAGGAATGTCACATGAAACATGGTCTGAAGACCTCTGGGGCTACCTGGGAGCGGCCTCAGGTGAGGGTACATTTCTGGCACCAGGAAATGCCCCCCAGGGCCACTGCTCTTATCACAGGCTGATTGCACTGAGGTAGCAGCTGAGGGCCCCCACCCTGCCGGGTTAAACAACCCAAGGAACAGTGCCAGAGCCTCTCTCCTGACCAGGTGACAATCTGCTTCCCCTGGGATAGCTGAAGAGGAGCACCCACTTCCCAGGCAGCCTGGTGGCACATCTCAGGGTAACCACCTGAGAACCTGGGTGATCCTGCAGCCCCCACCTGCATCTCAGTCTCACAGGTGTCTGAGTGCCACAAGACTTGCACACCTGAGCCGTAGCAAGGCAAAACACTGGTCTCTCAAGGATTTTGCTGTCCTATGTCTTGAGGGGGCCATGAAATAGGATGCAAGAATCCCAGTGGGATGTGAGACAAATCAGTGTAGTGAATAACACACAAAAGAAGATGCCATTAACTTTTATAGTCTATTCTTAATGTGGCAACTGGAGATCAATCCCTAATTGAAAGAAACGAGGTTGGGTGAACAGCACCATTTGGTCCCTTAATTTAATTAGTTGGCACTGGATTATTCCAAAACCCAGGGAAATCTCGCTACTACTACTTTTCTTAAAATAATTTCCAGGTCTGCTCCACCATCCTTTATTCACTTTCTTAGCCTTCCCTCCAAGCACAAAACACCCTGCAACTCGCTGATGGTTTTGCAACCATTTGTTGCTACACACCTGACAGGCCTAGGAATCAAGTCTGCCTCCTCATTTTGCCTTTGATCCTTTCAGATTCCCACTCATTTCACAAGACGCTCTCCTGGACAAAAGGCTCAGTCAGTTCACAAGTAACAGAAGTATTTTTTAGTTTTTCCTAGCTTTTAGAGACCTGAGTGTGACTCACCAAAGGCCTCCAACACACACCAGCTTTCCTTCCCAAGCGAAAAAGTCACCTCAAATTACCTCACAGGAGTCTTGGAGATGGAGTGTGCATGCCACTGATGAAAGCTGCAATTGCTTTTCCTTTGCAATCTAGAAATTTGTAAAAATTCCTCACCATTGCCAAGCACAGTCACCGAGTTTGGGCTGTAAACCTACACTCTCATATCAAAAAAACAGGTAGAAATGGGGACAAGATCTAGAGAATGTTGTGTATGTAGCAGGAAAAATTGAGAATGGCTAGGGATCTCTCTGAGAAGGGCAGATGATTTTTCCTTTTTATGTAGTAATGTCATTCTTGCATGAGATGTCCCATTTTCTAAGGTCACTCTTTGCAGGGACACCAAACTCTCAGGGTTGGAAAAGACTGAGCCAAAATCCTGTGGGTACTTTAGATATTTGAGAACAACTGACCAGCAAAATTGAGAGTGCTCTAAATGAACTGGAATTCCTCAAGTGGAGCAGAGTTGCCATGGCAGCTACCAGGGTCTGTGCCACAGGATGAGGCCAAGACAAAGGGGACTAATCGCAAGCAGTTAATTCTCCTTCCTGAGTTACCCTGAATGCTCTTTAGCCTCTGAATCTGGCCCACATCTCTCCCAGCTGTACTCCTATTCAGGAACTTACACACAGTTCTCTGCTCTCACCTTTGGTACAGCACTGAAAATTTTTTTGTGTGTGTTTTACCTGCTCCTCTCTAAACTCCACCACTGTACTGGTCAATGATGGCCCATCTCCCAGTAGAACCAGTGTTTCTGCTTCTAGAATGAATATCTCTAAAAACTGCACCATCCTGGGCTTCAAAGCACTTGCATGGACCAGTAAAGCCAGGCTTCCTCTCCCAACTTTTGTTTTTCTAATGATGTGTGGCCACTACATGCAATAATGGCAGCAATCTCCCTGTGTCAACCCATGTTTTCACAGAACGTAGCAGAGAAAGAGATCGGGTATCAACATAATGCAAATGTCTTGCAGGCAGCATGCAGGCTTGTCAATATTGGTTTTGGACAGGGTATCTCATCTCTAACTGTGAACCATCTTTTATCATTCAGAGGAGACCTTGATCACAGCTTCCATGAGAAATTCAGACAGGGAGAATGTCCCAAAAAAAGCACAGCCTGTAAATTGATAAGAATGAAAAGAGAAATGGCATTTCCAAGAATATAACTTCCCAGCTACTTCACAGCTTGCTACACCCTTAACCCTAACCCCTCCTCACAAACAGTTGAGAGCTGCCTGAAAAAGAGCCAACAAAGCAGCCACAAAGCAGTATGTTCTTGCTTGGAAAAACATATTCTGGTGTTTAGGGTTGGAGTCTTGCTACTTCTAATGGACCCCTTTTATGGCCTCAGCTGTTGACTTCACTGTTAGAGCAGACAGACAAGGATGAACAGGAATAACAGAGAAGTCCTAGCAACAGGAGGACAGAGTATCAGGTCTATCCTGCAGTTACAATGCCTTCTCCGTTTGAAAAGGCCAAGCCAGGCATAAGAAACCAACACAGTGAGGTCATCTCCCAACACCCCTGGAGTCCAACCCTGTGGGTTGTTTCCTCTGTGCACTGCGTGACACTTGCACAGTGATTTATTTAAAACAAATGTAAAAATTTCTCTTTTTCAGTGAGGACAGTTAAGAACAATAAACAACCAATGAGTTCTTCCACAAGCAGTGGAATTAATGAGCCTGGTTTCCTACAGATATATTTCAGATGACCCCTTCAGCTGCCAGTCTTCTCAATGACTTCTGCCTGTCAGGGCAACAGGCAGCACAGGCTGGGCTAGTTTGAGTCAGGTACATCTCTCCCACCGGCAGGTTGGCTGTTACCTCTTAGAACAGGGCTGGGAAATCCTTTGGTGAGAGCACTCAGTAAGGACTCTGTCCTCACAGTAATTTTCAAGAAATATAGAAAAATCTACTGTTCCTGAGACTCCTATCAGTCTTAGAAGAACTTGCCAACCAGTTTTAAAGTTGTGGGAAAAAGAGCAGGGACTCTTCGACAGGTAACGTGATTGGAGATGACTCAACTGACCAGAGAACAAGTATATTATTACACTTCAAGGCATATGCCTCTGAAAGCATCACTGCAAAAGCTGGTGATTTAAAAAAACCTGCAGGTCTATCTTAAGACTATATGGCAACTTTCTTAATCCATCCCTTTTTAGAGAGGTGAACTCACACTGGCTGTCTAAGAAAGAAAATACATACTTAGAAATGGTAAGATCTGCTCAGTATGGTTAATATCTATGAACACTGTTCAAGGTGTTCCTGTGAAATAAAAAGGGAAGCAAAAACAAGTAGCTCTCGTGATAAAATCTATCCTTCCCTCCTTGAATTTATTCCTATCATTTTTAGGGGAAACACCAACTAAATGCAAATGCCAGGAAATGTCCCCCAAGACTGCTGCTGCTTACAAATTTCTCTGCCACGATGTAGTTTCTTTTCATTCTTTTGAAGCTGTGCTCCACATCATGGAACCAAGTTTAACATAGTATTAAAAATTAAACACCAGAGACATTCACTTACAAGTAGTTATTCCAGCAAACATCTCAGCAAATCTAGGATCTCTCTCTTGGGAGAAGATAGCATCAGGCTTTTCCACAGACTTTCCACCCTCATGAACATTAGGTGGTATACTTGGAACAGGCACCTGTTGAGATACACAGAGGAAGGTAATTCCCTCCACTGTATTTGACAAAAACAATTCAGGGACAGTCACAATATACTTTTAGTTTTGCTGAAATCTGCCATTGCTTTACATTTTAAATGATCAGAGGCACAAAAAGAAAAACACAAGAATTTCACCTGAGATAAGTCATAGGATGACAGCCCATCTCTTTGATGTACTTCAAGTTCCGCTTGCTGTTGCTGAAGTTGTCTGCAAGGGAGACAAAATGACTTTGTCACAAAACCCAGTTAAGATACAAAAAAGGAATAGTCACGGTCTCCTGTTTTACACTCCCAGTGAAACGTCTCTCAGGTGATTTAGTAGATCCTTTCCTGTGAGATTCATCTGTTTTTACAGCTTTCTCATTCAGAAAGCCTCCACCACAGGAATGCAACAGGGCATAGGAAGAATTTTGCTGTGATAGCACAGAAATGTAGGTGGGTAAGTAATGGAGGATGGAACATAACCTCCTTATAAAGACTCTTAGAATTCGCTATTCTTAATTCATCACCTTTCTCATGTTAATGATGAATATACCAGACCCCTTCTCTGATCCTCCCGAGACAAACAGAATGCTTGCTGGTATTGCAGGTCTCAAGGAAAACTGCTTCTCTAATGACAAAACACCTCAGCAGCTGCAAAGTTATCCAGATGTTTTGTACCTTCCATTAACAGTTGCTTTCTGTTGCTTGGTCCCAATGAACAAGATTATCTCTGGTACTGGTAGCACACTTATCTCTGCTGGGCTCTTTGCTCATTTAGCAAAAAAGATAAACCCCCCAAATTATGCTGAAGCTCAGAGATCAGGATAAGATTGGAGTTGAATTGACAAAATGCTTGGATTTGATACTTGCAAATGATACTTGACAGTGCTCACAGTTTCTGGCCTCCTTCTGAAGGAAAAATCACCCAACAGACTGGAATTACACACTATGTGGGTATTCCCCAAGGAGACACAATAATGGGACAGGTGGGAATAGATGAGATTTTACAAAACAGCAAGATCGTGGATTTGAAACTCCAGAAAATTGGGATACATGTTTGGCTGCATGCTTAAATTTTAGATTTTCATCCAAATCTTCCTTTAAATTTTGAACTAGATAGATTCAAATGTCAAGGGGCAGAGAGAAAAACTGGCAGACAAAGGTAAATGACAAATTAGGCACAAACTGATGGGAATGTGTGAAATCACTCAAACAAGCTACCGAAGTAAGTAACAGATTTTTCCATCCCTTGATGCTTTTCCAGAAGACACTTTGCTCAGCCACGAGGTTCCATGGCAAATTGGACAAAAATCTGTGACCTGCAACAAACAGCAGATCGGAGGCGATGGCAAAGAGCCTTCTGCAAGCCTTGGGGTGCGAGAACACATAATACAGGTGTCATGGTTTGAGATAGCCCCAAAATCCAATTCCCTAGCTCCATCCCCTCTCCCACATCTCAACCTAATGTGAGATGGGTTTTTCCAGACAAAACACACCAGACTCAAAATGGGGGAAAGGGAATATATTACAATGACTGTACAAATAAATACTATAACACATTATACACACGATCACAACTATCCCTACCATGACATATAGTATTTACAATGGATCAGATCTCTTCTCCCCTCCAAATAAAAGTCCAGGAGGGAAAGAAGGACAGATCCCTTCTAGTCTCAAAAGCAGGAGTCTCTTCTAAGGCAGCAGGTCTCCTCATCCCATGCATGCAGCAGCTGTGGCTGGATTTCTGCCAGCACTCACGAGGGAGGTATCCAAGCTCCCTCGGCCCCTTGACGCAGGCAAAGGGGTCTTCCTCTGTGGGCTGCGTTCACCCCAGACAAAGGTCACTATCACCACGGTCATATCACGAACACAGGGGGCTTCATGACAGTCTGGTATCTCCAGGAGATTCAAGCTCCTTGCAGGGCCTCTGTGCCCTGCCTCAGGCTGCCACCTTGGCAGCAGTGCGAGGGGGGAGCCAAGGTCACCCCCTCTGCATTCCTCTC